>NC_056729.1:740302207-740439707 GCF_019279795.1 Protopterus annectens | reverse complement strand
AAGCATAATCCATGTGGAGAAACAACGCTTCCTCCATTCCTCAGGATGGGCACACTGGCAATGGCCACTTCCTCTCATCTTCCTTACTAGCTACTCTTCAAACTTGGGTCACCTGTAATGTACTAAGGGCCTTATCCCTTCATGGATCTGGCTTATGCTGTGTTTTTTTTTTTATCATAACCTTCTGTGGCTATGCAGGGCATGCTTGAGGTAACCTAGCCAGTGCAGAAGAGGCACAAAGTACATACTCGAATGACTTTCTCCAAAGTATGCAAACTCTACATAAAATTAGTGAAACATACTAGTTCACTGAACTTTCACAACCACTTACTGCAATGTAAAAGGATGAGTACAAAAGCAGCTCCCATCCCCCAAAACAAAACTTCTCATTAGAACATCTAATGGAATTGCTGTAAGAATATTTACAAAAAATGTACACACTCCACTGTAATTAACCTTATGTTATGGGAGGATGACATAATGGTTAAGGTGTTTATCTTAAAGACACAAGGTGCAGGGTTTTATTCTCACATGGGGTAATTGGCTAGGCTTCAAATGGCCCAAAAGGGCAGTTAGCCTAGTACTAATCTATGAACCTATTATGTTTTCTCCCTAAAATATCACCTTGATATTATTTGCTGCCCAGAAATCCTTCAGTGCTTTTTAATTTCTTTACTTCCATTTCCCTCTCATAGATGACAAAACCCTTGATTTTGCCTGTTCATGTCTAATGGTGATAACATACCTGTTACCAGTCCTTACCTAGTATCTCCAAAAATCAGGTCAAAACCACATTCTCCATGGCCAAAAACTCAACCTCTTTGGGACTAGATAGTATCCAAGACTGCATATTAAATTATGTAACACAGGACCTAGTTGTACCACTTGGCACTGTCTTCAACCACAGTCTAAGTACTGGCTTTGTCCCAGCAGAGTAGAAAACAGCAACTGTAATTACCTTGCAAAAGGGGGTCCATTAACGGAGACTGGGAACTATAGACCCATAAGCCTAACCAGCCTTAACTGCAAGGCCATGGAGAGAATCATCATGGACTTTATCAACAAGGACATAGGTGACCGTCAAACCCTTGACCCAACCCAATTTGTCTAAGGTAAAGGTAGATCATGTTTATTAAATCTGGTGGACTTCTTTGAGAATGTCACCAAAGCCCTAGATGAAGGCAAAACAGTACATACAGCCCATCTTGACTTAGCCAAGTCTTTTGACACAATCACCCACTCAGGCATCATTGAGAAACTCACCCAGCTGGGAGTTAACGCTTACATCACTAGATGGGTAGTCAACTGTCTCACAGGCAGAATTCATGAAGTCAAAGTTGAGGATTCCACCTCTGCCAGCAGACCAGTTATCAGTGGTGTACCACAAGGATCTGTGCTGGGTCACCTACTGTATGGAATCTATTTCTCAGAAGTCCAGGTGAAAATAGATGGCCTGTGGCTTACCAAGTTCACCAATGACTGCAAACTGTGTGCAATCACTAAGGCCCTCAATGATGTTGACATACTACAAAAAGGACCTACACAGACAAATGATTTGGTACCAAAGCCACGGACTTAAACTAAATGCAAAAAATGCATATCATAGCTTTTGGCAAAGGGGAAGTCCCTGCAAATTACAATATTAACAGTAGCCCCTTTAGCTCAACCCCTGTGGTGAGAGATTTGGGAACACAGGTAACCTTAACTTCGATTATCATGTATCCACAGTGGTAAGAAAGGCCTTCTATGTTGCACATCTCATAAGTAAGGGGATCGCATCCAGAGCTAAGGATGTTATAACTCCCCTGTACTCATCCCTCATTTGACCACTAACAGCGTATAATGCTCCCTTCTGTATGTACCTCATCAGACACCTGCTGTGGTTGGAGGGACCTCAGAGGTTTCTCACCAAGAAAATTCAGGGTCTTCAACACATGACCTACATAGACAGACTGAAGGCCCTGTCATTGTACCCTGTATCTTAAAGGCTGCTGGCAATCAACTTGTGCCTGGCCTGCAGAGCAGTCTCGAACCCTGCCCTAATGGAAATGCTGCACATCAGCAAGTCAAATGGGACAAGATTTACTCACTCTTAGGATCCTAACCTAGCCTGCAGCATTAACAGGACATGCTGGAGAGACAGATGTGTCTCCTAGAGGCTGCCACTCCTCTGGAACAAACTCTCAATTCATGTAAAACAGAGCTCATGAATGACCCTATTTAAGCATAACTTAGACAACTGGTTGGAAGGCTGTAAATTTACACCAGGGGTGTCACCACATTCCTCTTGGATAAGGGCAGTTGGTGATGATCATAGACTCGCTCTGCAAATATAGACCATACAACTTGGTCAATAAAGAAACAAGGGTATAACATGGCTTGGCTTATAAAGGCCCTAAGGACAAAAGCCTAGTGACCTCCTATGAACCTATGTTTCAGAAAGGAACCTGTCTTAGCTTGTTTGATCAATGCTAGACATAACATTCTTTGTAGTTTTGAGTCACATCTACTTTCTAAAAACTTGAGAGGATGTCTTGCTGAGGTCATGCATTAATAACTAAAGTGAAACTTCAAATAATTAATTGTTGAATATATTTTTATGTGAAAAACAGTGATATTAGTTATAATTGCAACACTACATAAACAAAATGGCAAGTACTTATTTTTTTGGCAAGTGAAGTGCTGTTTTTATCCATGTAGCTACAGATAATTTAAGAACAGTCTGAAAATAAAATACATCTTGCAAACCTTAACCTCTTTTTGAGCCATACCATTTCTTCAAAATGACAACTGTCAGTCACAAAGGAAGATCAGAAAAAATGCAAAAGGAGCTAAAAGATTTGATGCCTGATTGAGGACTACAAATCTGACTACTTCTTATTTTTGCTTATGTTGTTTTGAAAAAGATTTAACTGTATAAAACAGCCTTCAATTAGAGCAAATCAGGGACAAGCATTGCAAAGAGAAAAAATAAAAGCTGACACAACTTCTAGATGCTGTTAAGTCACAAACTCACAGCACTGTTACTATGTCTAAATGAGAATACAACTTTCTGATGGGTCAGGTGAGTCACTTAAAGGTGACACAAAATGCATTGAGGGAAGAATACAAAATATATGAAAAACACAACATTGTGAGAATACTGGGCCCTGCAACAATCATACTGGTGTAAAATAGAATATGATACACTTATATTGATTCTGATGCATTGGATGGCACAGAATCATCATGACATGAGGAAGAAGTTATGAGGGAGGCAAGGACACAGCTCCCCTATAGGAGGCATTCATATATGGAAAGTTCTTTCAGTTTGACCTTCATCATTTCAGACTTGGTCAAGGTGAATTACCATAACTGGGAATAATGATGGCTCCTTTCATACATGATGAGCAGATTCAGGAAAAGCCATTTGTGTTTTAATTTGGGCGCTTTCATGTTCTGGAAAAGGCCACTTTCAGAATATGGTATATAGATATGTGGTGATGTATGTGGCCTTATACACCACCCTGAACTGACGACTCCTACTAAACTCAAGAGTTGACGAGCAAAAAAGCAAGAAGCTCTTTCAATTTCAGCTGAGTTGTAGAGTCAGCATATCTCAAAATTTCAGGATAATAAAAGCAAACCACATGCTACAAATGTAACAATCAGCTTGCTACATCCATTCTGAATACCAAATATGGAGCTCTTTAGCATTGACTGCACATGCTATACCCGTGGAACCTACAGATCTCATCCACTAACACACTGCACCTGGGGCAGCTGCTCCCTTTCCCCCTTTTTCTCCTTTGCCCACTGTAGGTATGCTTCTGTTCTGTGTACATGAACAAGACGCCACCCTGTCTTATTAATTAATTTTAATTTTGTTTGCACATATAATGTTTACTAATGTTTTTTGTTTTGCAGAATTCTTTTTCTTTGGTTGAGGGCACTTGTGTTCGCGTCAGAGGCATAGCAATAACATAATAATTATTCCTGTCTCACATCACCAAAGTTTTGAGCCTGAGCCTCTTATTTCCCAGACAGTGACTGCATGAAGTCTGTATGTTCTCAATCTGCTTTTTTCTGTATGTTCAGGTTTCCTACCACATTACAAACACATTTCAGTTATTGGGTGATGATAAACTAACCATATATACTGCACGTACATATTTCTTTACTCAGCCACCCATTCACTAACATTCTCTCTCTGTTATTTTGATATACTGACATACACACTCTCCTAATTTTATTATATATTTTATACTTTTCCATAACAGACCACAAAGCTTCATGTTCTACTGTATCAAATGCTTGCAAATATCACCTATCATAAGTTTCACACCCTCCCTTTTGCTTATAATATCGTCCACAATTTCTCTCATAACCAATAACAATTCTTGACATCCCTTCCCTTTACACCATGCATACTTTTCCATAATATCTCTTCCCCTTCCTTCCATTCACGTCTGTATTATGCTGCTAAAAAATATAATCTGTTATTTAATGTGATGGGTCTTCAATTTTTTTTATTTTATTCTTCTCATCTTTATCCATATATATATTTTAATATTCCACTACATAACCCTTCATAAACAAAACCTTCCTTCAACCATTCATTCAGTACATTTACAAAATACTCTCTTTGTGAATCCATTAAGTTCTTATACATTCATTCTTATACCATCTGGATCTCATACTGAATTAACATTTACTTTCCTGAGCGCTTTATACAGTTCACTAAAATTAATTTATTTTTCAAAATTTTCCTTAACTCATTTTGGAAAATGTCTTTTTTTTACTTTCAATTTGTATTTTCCTTCTTTTTACTCTTATACATAGTTTCTGTACACTGCAATGCAATACTCATTTACTCTTGTGTTTTTTGTACCTCTCCTTTTACATTTTTCCTTTCTCTCATTATATTAATATGCTCCTTAACTGTTTTACCTAAATTTGCAGATACTGCTTACCTTCTCCTTTGTAAATAAGTCTTAATTCTTTCTGATTTCTTTTATATATTTCTTTTTTCCATATCATAATACTCTTTTGCATCATTCTCTAAATTCTCTGATACATTTCTACATATTTTCTGCTGATCTTCTCCCTGCAGAGTACTGCAAAAAGCGGCAGATGACATAGCCTACCCCATTTCCATCTTAATCAATAGAACCATAACAGAAGCCACCATCCCCTCCATCTGGAAAATATCCCATGTCATCCCACTTCATAAAGGTGGCAGTTCCACTGAACCAATTACAGACCCATAGCTATTCGTTCACCTATGGCCATAAATCATGGAGAAGTGTGTCCACAAACAACTGTTGCACCATCTTATTCAGAACAATCTGCTGGCAAACACTCAGCATGGCTTCAGGCCTTATCATTGTACCACCTCAGCTCTCCTTTCTTTCTCCAATGCCAAAAATCAGAACCAAAATAACAATAAACTTTTATCAGCCCTCTTTCTAGATCTCTCCAAGGCCTTTGACATGGTTAACCACCAACTTCTCATCCAAACACTAAAAACTATCTCCTTGGATAACCTTGCCCTACACGAGTTCAAATACTATTTGAGTGGTAGACAACAGACTGTCCTTTGGCAGGGCAAACTGTCTAGCCTTCTACCTAACACTCTAGGAGTCCACCAGGGCTCCATACTAGGACCCCTCCTATTTTTCATTTTTCTTAACCACCTCCATACTGTTATCCCATATGCAACCTGTATTCAATATGCAGATGACACCACATTAATTTGCTCAGCCACCAACCAGACAAACTTACCAACCTTAACCCAGAACACTTTCAACACAGTTGAAAATTGGCTCTCAGATTGGCGTTTTATCCTAAACCCTAACAAAACTAAGCTTCTACTCTTCTCCCCTATGCGTAAATCAACTGCGCTGTCCTTTTCCATAAAATCCAATAATGGTACTATTATTTCACCTGAGGCCTACACAAAACTTTTAGGTGTAATCGTAGAAAACAACCTCAAATTTGATTTGCAAGTTAACCAAACTATTAAATCCATTAATAAAAAACTTGACTCATTATACAAGATTAAACCTTTCCTAACGTCACATGCTAGAACTGCTATTGCCCACTCTCACCTACTCTCTACGCTTCTTTATACCTCCCCATTATACATTAAACTGAATAAAGCTGAAATTAATAAGCTGCCAAGCTGCTATAACCCCATTGCTAGATTTGCCACCGGAATGCCCAATAAAACACACCACTGTCTTAACCTGAAAACCTTGGCTGGCTTGAACTGCATAGCCTACTTCGGTACAATCAACTAATAATGGCACATAAAGTACTAAATCATCCCGAAAATACTCCTTCACTCAAAAACATTATCAAACCCTATAGTAATGATTCATCTAATAAACTTGTGGTCCAAATATCTACAACCAACAACTTAGCTGGAAACTCTCTGTTTGCCAACTCTGTTGGTAAAATTTGGAACTCACTTCCTGCTAACCTTACACAGGAAACCTCCCTGACCCTATTTAAAAAGAGCCTTAAACAATATCTAACAACACAATGGTCAGGTCCTTGTTCCAATCCTGACTAACATCTTCTCTATCAGTGTGTTCTAACTTCTTCTCTATCAGTGTGTGCTAACATTTCTTTCCTGCAGTCTTAGTTGTGTCCTATCTTGTTAGTCAACTACTTCAAATTATTATGCATGAGTGTATTTATAATATTGCTGTCTGAACCTAAGACTGATAACTGTTCATTATATGTATACTGGAACTATCTTATTTTATTTTTGTGTGTATGTCTGGAACTTTTCTCCCCGGGCCTTCGCTGAAAATGGACATGTATCCAGTCAGACTATCCCAGTTAACAAATGTAAAATAAAATAAATAAATAAATAAATGCATTTTCCTGTATGTGTATATATATATATATATATATATATATATATATATATATATATATATATATATAGTGTGTGTGTGTATGTGTGTATATATATATATATATATATATATATATATATATATATATACACACACACACACACACACACACACACACACACACACACACACACACACACACACATGGGTCTCCTTCTGTTTGTCGAAAAGTGCACATCATCGACAAACAGAAGGATGAGCCCACTTCCACAAAAGTGCACTTTTGTGAAAACCGATTTGCCAAATCACGTTACAGTGTGGATAAGGGAATATATCCTTTTCCCCACTGTAGTGCGATCTCAGAGTTAGTATATTTAAGTAGGGTGGGTGTGGGAGGTGTTTTTATTTATTTATTTTCGGTTTGTTTTTTTCCCCGTTATTTTGCATTTCACGAAAGTGCATTTTCGACAAAGTGTACTTTTGCAAAAGTAAGTTCGAGGGTTTACGTTTCGATGAAACGTAATTTTGATGGATCATTTTATATATATATATATATATATATATATATATATATATATATATATATATATATATATTCTTTCTCTTCCTTTCATCTATCATCCTGCCATTGATAAAAAAAATACTTTTATGCCTTTTTTCAGTTCAATTCACCATTCAGACCCGTTTTTAAAGACGTCTTTCATGGTTATATGATCCTCCCATAAATGCAGTACTTTCCACTTTCCAATTTCACTCCATAACTTCTCATTTATTTTTTTTTATTCCCTTTCCTGTTTTAACTTACTGTTTTCCTTCCCTCACCTCCATCCACATTGCTAAATAGTCTGAAAAACCTGTCACAACTATATCACCATCTGCTATCCCAAGCCTTCAGATAATTCAAAATAATCAATTTCAGATCCAAGTGGCCTCTTCTGTAAGTCTTTTGGCTTTTGTTCCAGACAGATAATTTACCAAATGTTATCACGTCCCATATTTTTAACTTATTTCTCTTTCTTTTTACGTTTTCCTCTTAAATCTCAATTAAGTCCCTGGAATTATAATTTTCATTTTAACCAACACAGTCTAATATTTGATTAAACAGATTCTCTCATTTCTTATTAGTTAGATATGGATATAATGCTATAATTTTATAAACATATTCTCCCCACCTCACACACACAACAGTTAACCGTCCAATCCTTAACAGTGTTACATCTAGTATGTTCACTCTTTTGTTACACAACACAGCAACTCCAGAACAACATTCACTTCCTAAGTTCCACATTATATTTCCACCACACAATTTTCCTGTTTGCAGATTTTCTTTACTTGCCATGAAACTTACATCCTCTAACAGAATAGCATCCACATCACATTTAGCACAGCAGTCATTATCCCTATCGTACTTACAGTGGTAATAATACTGTTCACAATTACTGAAAGTACTCCAAAATTGTTACCTTTCTTTCTTTTTGAGTTTAGATGAATTATTTTTAAATTTTCATCTTTCTCCAGTTGAAGATTTTTTTACTGGATTTATGTACAAATAATCCTTGATCCTCAGAATCAGATTTTGTAACTGGTTAGAACATCAAAAAATTATTAGTATAAATCACTCTTCCTGCATGCAGTCTCTCTCTCTCTCATTTTCCCTTCCATATATATTTTTTTCTTCTACAGTTTCTTTATCCCCTAGTTCACCTTCTCCCCCAGCCTCTTGTGTCCTTCCTCGTGTATGTTTTCTTCCATTTCCCATTATTTTTCATTATTTACAGTTTACTCTTGACAATCCATCCAAAAGTATCTCTTTTTTATACAACCTACATTCAGGTACACACCTTCTTGCAGGATGTTCTCTGTCCTCACACTGGTTACATTGTACCTTGCCCCAATAATTAATTAAATGAGAAAAGTCCTCACAAAAGAAACATGATTTAGGCTGGCTAGCATATCTTAATGTCCATCTATTACCAACCACAAAATTAACATTTGGCAAATGTTTCATCATGTTGTTTTCACATTTCAAAACAGTTTCCATGCTCCATCTTCCATATTTCATAACATTCGCTCATCTCTAACTTTCACAATATTATCAACAGTTTCAAATAGACCAAACATGCATTTTTTTTAAGATTGTCTTCTTCCAGTTCATTAGTTCTAAACTACAAAGTAACATTTCTTAACATTTAAGGTACTACCAGAAAACAAATAATTATTCCATGGATAAACATATTTCTTTTTGTTACACCGTTCAAGAAATTTTATCATCAGTTTCAAATGTTAAGCGAGAAAAAGACTTTGTTCCAATATATATCAAATACCAAATTTCTGGAACTTTAAAACATGGAGCAGTTACCAAATTGTCCCACACATATCTGTTACAGTGTCACTTTTTTGTTCTTATTCTCACACTCATCCTTCTCTTCTTTTTAAAAAACAGTTTTATTTACAGTTTGTTTCTGCTCTCCTTTCTTGCCTACTGTCACTGCTGTACATGCTTCATTTGCTCCATTATCTGCCACTACAAACCTAGACTGCTTCTTAGTTTGTTCTTTCTTTCCTCTTTTACTTTCTGTCTTTGCTGCATAAATGTTTACTGCTGTATTCTCTGTTGCCACTTCACTTTGTTCCTTCTCTAGATCCTCTACACTGCCAGCAAAAAGTTATAGCTATTTCACTCCATGAAACAGCAGAACTGTCCCCTGGATGATTCAACTTGATTGTTTTAACACAGCATCATCTGCAAACCCTCCCGACACCACATCCACCGACTCACTTACTTCTTTCTCCAAGCAGGTAGCTAAATGCTGTTCATTTGTAAAATCCACCATACAGCAAAGCTCCATATTTAACACATTTTTCTTCAAATTCTCACTTTCCACCTTCAAACTCTCCATAGCTTTGGTCTCCTCCTCCATGCTGCTGCTTCCCTTTTGCCTCTTTCATGTTGCTGTAGGACCCCTCTAGCATCTTCAAAGAGTAGGGGGTTCTTTATTGAAATTCACAAATACGGTATATATATATATATATATATATATATATATGTATGTATGTATATATATATATATATATATATATATATATATATATGTATATATACATATATACATATATATCTCTTCTATATCCATGTTTCACAGCATATTTACAATAGCTGCAACATTTACAATTGCATATAAATAATATACATATTTCTCAGTTCTTTTCATACTTTCAACCCCCCACTCCTATTTCCATAACCAAAATCTTATTTTTTTCAAAATTTCTGACAATATCCATTTCCCATTATATTTTATCTCATTAATTCTTTCATTCCATATGATTCATATTATTTAAAACACCTTTGTATCTAATCTGTCATTTTTTCACATTTTCATAATATCCATACTTAATACTTAATATTATCCATATTTATATGCTCAACATTTTTCAAATCCTTTAAATATCCTTTATCACATATTTCTTTCAACAATTGATATACCATTTTACATTTCATGAAAACATGTTCAGTTGTTTCTAACTCTCCACAATATATGCAAATTCTGTCTTTTATTGTTTTGTATGGCATGTTTGCTTTAACTGGAAGCTTATTTAACAGCAGTCTCCATAAAAAATCTGAACATTCCACATATTTTTTTTAACATTTTTTCATTCTTGCTTTTACTGTTTTTACTTTTTTATCACCTGTGTGCTCCCAGGAGTAAACATAACACATTTTTCTCAATATATTTTCATACAATGTTTTTCTATTATTTTCATTTTTCCAGAATCAGTCTTCTATAATAATATTTTTTCTTGATATAACTTTATCGCCATGCAACAAATCCTTTTACTTCTTTTTAAAGAATTAAGTCTTTCTGAAATAGATTGTTTCTTCTCTACAATCCTTATTAAGAATTTTCCTTTGTCTTGCATTCCTGTCTATACTTTATATAAGTTTAATGAAGATATATACAAAATTGGATGTACTAAACTCAACCCTCCCTCCTTCCTTGTTGCTGACATAAAGAATACCTCTTTTAACATGATTCAGCCTAGATCGCCATATAAATGTAAAAATGATGTCCATTAATTCTTTTCACATACTGATGGAGTCATAAATACACTTGCCAAATGTACTATTTTACTTAATATTACAGAATTGATTAAATATGCTTTCATTCTTTTTTAATTTCAACAAATATTTTTGGGTTTCTAATACCATGATAGGAATGGACCCATTCCAAAGTCAAAGTATGATTAAAGTTCATGAAATTAGTACTGTTTCAATATTTGATGTCAGCCAGAAGTGCTCTTTGCAGCACCCACAATGTGCCCAGTAATGACACCTTCTGCAATTCTTAAGGAGCTACATTGTATTGGTAACATATCTAAATACGATTGTAGATTCTTTTATATAAGACTCATTGTTCCTACTACTATTGGAACTGTGGGTATCTTTCTTCCACATTGCTCTCATTTCTGTCTGCAAATCCTGATATTTTTATGACTTTGTGTCTCTCTGTACGAAAGACACTGTAGTCACTGCGGGTAGCGATTTCTATGATCAATGCTATCAATGCTACTTTTGTCTGGTTTTCTTGCATCTGTCTTTTGAACTGTTGTTAATGGGTGATCCCATGTGATGTACACTTCATAGTTTTCTATGATGCTTTGTGGCTCATGTTTCCAGTGTTTTTCCGCTACTTCAGTATTATAATGTTTGCACAATCCCCAGTGCAACAGTCTTGCCACATTATTATGCCTTTCAGAGTCCTTCTGCCATTAGTATATCAAAAATAGCAAGAAAGTATGCGACTGTTTCCAATTCTGTTTTACAAAACATACATTTGTCAATTTCTTACACATGTTCAATGGACTTTGTAAACCAACGTGTACATAGTCCACTATCTTGGGCCGCCAATATTAACCTTTCATCTTTTGGCTTGAATTTGCCTCTCCTTAACCATTCCTGCATTCGATCCTAATCAACACAAGGAAACAGAAAATAAGGGATTACCTCAATAATATCCATGAGTTTAGGAAGACTGCTGTTAAGCAACTGTTTTTGATAATAACTCCAGAGCTCAAAAACTTTTAGCACAATGACTCAGGCAAGAGAAAGTAGAAAGGATTGTTGCCAAGCTTAGGGAGCCTATAACAAGGAAGATAACCAGAAAACATGTAGAGGTACTAGAAATATTTTGGAAATTTTATGAAAATCTGTATAAAGCAGAGAGATATGGAAATCAAGAAAAAGTATAAATGGAAATGTTAATGGAAAACTTAAACCTGCCAAGGTTAGAGGTTGATGAGGCTCAATTACTAACAGTCAGGATAACAGTAGATGAGATAAAAATGGTGATTTATAATCAATCTACAGGAAAGTCCCCAGGAACAGATGGTATTCCTATGGAAGATTGGAAGCTAGGAGGGAAAACATTGATAATGATCTGGAAGTTTTTGTTCAACAGTATTTTAAGAGGAGGAGAATTACCAACATCGTGGAAGAAAGCAGTGGTGGCTGTAATACCTAAAGATTGTAAAGACACATCAGATCTAGCTTCATATAGGCCCATTTCACTTCTAAACCATGATTATAAAATGTTTCTGTCTATAATGGATAAACGAATGGCAAAGGTGATGCCAAAATTGATATATATGGATCAGCATGGTTTTGTGGAGAGGAGGCAAAGATTCGGCAACATTAACAGAACAATGATGTTCTTGAGGGAAGCAGAATATAAGAAAATAATGCTGTTGTTGGTGGGTCTTGATGTAGAGAAAGCATTCAATCCAGTAAACTGGATTTTATGAGCAGGACAATGGAAGCATTTGCATTCCCTGATAAAATTATAATGTTGATTAGGAGGATATATAAGGGATTGGAGGCAAAAATTAAAGTGGGTGGGTGTTAGAAAATATGTATTAACATATGTGTGTAATGCTTATTTTAAATAAGGGAAGATTAACACGTTTTTATTCTATATGCAGCATTAGTTCTATTTGAAACTGAAAACATGCTTTTCTGAAATTGTGCTTTCTGACACTGCAAGATGCACTCTGACCTAGTTTGCTAGCACAGCAAAATACATGTTTATGCCTTGGAAATGTACTGGAAAACAGGTGATTTTCTGCTAGGTCAGGAAATTAAATGGAGAATAATAATAATTTCTGTAGATCCATTCATTATGGACAATAAGCTCTGTTCGTGCTAATAAAAAGTGCACAAGCTGCAAGAAAGTTAGATACTATAAACAATGAACTGCTTCAGAAATCTGTACTTGCATTGTGCTTGAATTAGCCATAGTACCTAGACTTGTAACATCACATAGCAAGAAAGTTATAATTGACCGGTGGTCGTCAAGGCCATCCTGTTTACTGAAAATTTTTTTTTAAACTTTGAAGAGTCAGCTAGAAATGTGAGAAACATCTGTAAAGTATCAGAATTGTGAACTGGTGATCTGCTACGTCAGTCGTAGTGGGCAATGTCTTGAAAGAAAGGTATAATAATTGTGACACTTCCTGAGTTTAATCAGACAATCTCTGTAACTGCATTTTTTGTCTCCTTGCGCAAGAATAAAGATAACTGAACTGAACCTTATGCTTTTGGTCTTTGAAGTATTTTCTTTAACATTTTTTTGGTCCTTTGGAGCCGGAAACCCTCAATTAGCCTGGGATCAGATGGGCCAGGTGGCATGAAACTGCGCAGGGAAGATACCACATCGGATCTTCTTCATTGAAAGATCTCCGACTGAATTGTCGTGCAAAAGAGGCCTGCCACTTTTCTGATCTACGATTGAATGCGGGTTTCGTTTGAACTGTGAGTGACCAATCGTTGAGGCTCAGGTAGGGTGAATCTACTTTTTTCTGTTTTAGATCAGGGACTTGATTGTATTTGTTCTGTTAAGAATTTGTTAAAATTCAGGGACAGAAATATTGCTATCTTGTCATAGATCAGGGAAACAGAATAAGTAGGCAGGTAGTCTGAAGGGACTGTAAACACTTGGTGGTACCACATTAAAAATAAAAGGGTTACGTAACATTTAAAAGGTTAGAACAAAATGGGTAATACGTGCACAAAAACGAAAAGACCCCAAAGCCCACCGTTAACCGAAGACGCAAAATATATGCAATCACAACGCGCCGACAACGTTAGATATTATACTAAATGGGTTAATAAATATGAATTTGATGGGAAACTAGAAAGATCCTCACTTATCAAACTTATTAGACAGCTAAAAAACGATTCTAAAGGTCGGGTTAAAAAACAGCGCAAATTGGGAGTTCCTCAGGCACACAGGTGGATTGAGGAAGTAAACCGAAGAGAACAAAAGAATAAAAGTTCAAAAGCAATGTTTCTAGACAAAGAGGATAATAACTTAGTTATAGCATCGGCCCCTCTGCCCCCCCCCGGTTCCGGTTCCCTTACCAGTTCCCTTACTGGAATATAAAACAAAAGAACAAACTGACCCACCTCCACGATATCCAGTTATTCCTATAAAACCACTACTGTTTGTTAGAGATCCTATCGAGACTAGGTCTCGAACACATAATTTAAAAGGGGATATTGAATTATATCAAATAAATGGAAATTCACGGGCTATGAGTGAAGAAGAGATATGCCCACTCATAGAAGTACCAAATCCTCAGGCAGGACAAGAAGGGCAGGACCCAACTCTCCTAGTATACAGACCGTGGACACCGGAAGACATCCAGAAAGCCACAGAGGGAATTCCCCATCCAAAAGTTAATTTTAGAAAGTTCTTAGAAGACTTACATGGCATGAGATTAAGTTATCACTTAAACGGAGAGGAAGTAGAAAAAGTAGTCAGACAAATAGTAGGTCCAGATTGGCACATGATCAGTGGCAACTGGAATCCCCGTGATGCTGCACTTAGGCCCCTCCCACATAGCAGTGCAGAACTAGATAACAGAGTGAAAGGTCTGACAGACCGAATTTCTGAGAAATGGAAGCCTAGGGCAGACTGGACTTGCATTAATCAATGCATCCAACAAGAAAGTGAAACTGTTGATAGATATTTTGCCAGATTATTAGAATGTTTAAACAACCACTGTGGAATGCAGGTGCCTGAAGATCAGACACAAGATTCCCCATATGAGCAGCAGTTAAAGAATGCATTTTTGAAAGGCAGTATTGCACCCATAAGCAGTTTCATTACTAAACATATGGTAGACCATCGTACAAGCAGATTACAATCACTGCTTGAATATGCTAGACATGCCGAAAGGCATTTTAATAACAAAAAGAAAAAGAAAGCCCAAGTATTTGCTGTGGAAGATGGAGAAATTTATTTAGTACAGTCCAGACAAAAGGGCAAAAAGAATGCCCAGGGAAACAATCTGATGAGCGATCAGAGGACTTTGAAGGGAGAAAGAAAAGAGGTGAGTGCTTCAAATGCAGGAAAAAGGGACACTTAGCAAGGGATTGCAAGAAAAATAAGAAGGCAGCAGTGGAAGACAAAAATGATGAAGGTGAGGACTGACTATATGAAAGTCAGGAATCACTAGATAGGAATAATAGAGAAAGGACAAATGAGAATGTGATAGAAGGAGTAGAGAAAGTGATAATAGAGGAAGTGCAGGAAGCTGCCGATAGTGAAGAAAACGAAATATTAGACCTAGCCTTACTGAGCTTAGAGCTCTATCTAGCTGACACAAAACCAGAAGTGACACTCCTGGTAGAAGGGAGGGAAGTCAAATTTTTGTGCGATTCAGGGGCATCACGAACCCTGGTACACCCCTCCAAACTACCAGAAAATTCAGAATCACATAACTTTATACTAGTAAAAGCAGCTAATGGACAGCTGTATCGGGAGCCTCTCTCCCATAACATTACAATAATAGATCCTGTTTCAGGATTAACCCAGACAAGCAAAATTGTTGTTTCTGCAAAATGCCCAGTGAACCTTTTGTGCAAAGATCTTATGCAACTATTAGGCATAGCAGTAGTTCCAACCATGCAGGGTATGGAAGCACAGTGACAAACTAATACTTTTGCAGTGCAAATGGATGGTGAGACATTTTACTGGTACAGCCAGGACTTAGTTACGACTTGCCCTGGAGCAGTAACTGAAGAGTTAATGAATGTAGCTATCAGTAAGTTCCCCTCCCTTTGTATTGACATACAACACCTGTTGCACTGTACTCTGTATTATTGTAATACACCAGGACCTGACAAAGAATATGAACAAGAATTGTTTAGAAATCATGCAAACAGATTAGTACTGTGTAATTTGTACTGGGACATGAAAGGGAACAGTGTAGTTAGCTGTTCATTACCCCAGGAGTTCTTTTCACTTTACAAATCGAATCTATTACCACATGTTAGTTTAACTAAAGAGAAAGATTTGAAATGGGTAAACCTAGGAGAAAAAATCACAAAATGGTAAAAACAGACAGAATCAGAACTGTCAGAACAGGGAATACAAAGACAGAAACTGAACTGGATAACACAAACGCATCCAGCTGTACACTTACAGTCCAGCAAAGACAGCTGAGAAACCCTCTTATTAGAAGAGGAAAAAAAAGCTTTATTAGACATACCAGAAACTCTCTGGTCAACAGGAAAGTCAGATGTAGGACTTATTCGCACAGCAGGACCAGTTACTATCATGCCAAAGTCAGCATTTAGACCACAAAAGAGACAGTACCTCTTGAGAAAAGATGCAGAGGCAGGTATTAAACCAATCATAGCAGCTTTACTTAAAAAGGGAATACTGGTGGAATCTCCTGATTCGCCATGTAATACACCCTTATTCCCAGTTAAAAAAGCAAACGGAGAATGGCATATGGTCCAAGATTTACAAGCTGTAAATGATGCAGTAATACCAAGAGCACCTACGGTGCCAGATCCACATACCTTGTTGAATGATTTAAAACCTCAACAGAAGTATTTTTCTGTGGTAGATATCAGCAATGTGTTCTTTTCGATACCGATACACCCTGACAGCCAGTATTGGTTTGCATTTACATTTCAGGGGAAGCGGTATACATATACACGACTACCACAGGGCTATAGTGAAAGCCCAATAATATTCTCACAAGAGATGGCAAGTAATTTAGCGGGATTTATCCCACTGAGAGGTAGTCAAATTTTACTTTATGTTGATGACATCCTGCTGGCCGCCCCTACCCGGCGAGATTGTAAAAAAGATACTATAGCATTATTAAAATTCTTAGCAGTTGAAGGACACAAAGTAAGCAAAAATAAATTGCAGCTTTGGAGAAAACAAGTGAAATACCTTGGATATGTAATATCCAAAGATGGCAGACCATTAGATGAGGACAGAAAAGTAGTGATCTTACAAGCACCAAAACCCTCAAACAAGAAGGAAATGATGTCCTTCCTGGGTACGACTAATTTTTGTCGAAGCTGGATCCCAAACTATGCTTTGGAATCTGCACCTTTAACCGACCTGATTTTTAAAAAGCCTATGGCAGCACAAGATTTAATACAGTGGACACCAGAAGGAGAATTAACTTTCTGCAAACTGAAACAATTGATAGCATCATCATTAGTTTTAGGATTACCAAATTATCACAAACATTTTTTCCAAACTGTAGATTGCAAGCAAGGTTATATGACATCAGTATTGACTCAACAGCATGGGGACAAACAACGCCCCATTGCTTATTATTCATCACAACTGGACCCAGTGGTGCGGTCTCTACCCCACTGTGTACAAGCAGTAGTTGCAGCTGCAATGGCAGTGCAGGCTTCAGCCTCAGTAGTGTTATTCCACCCTCTCACATTGAGAGTGCCTCATGCAGTCGCAATCATTTTACTGCAAAAAAAAGTAGCATATCTTTCCCCTGCTAGGCATCTTTCTTGTATGACTATATTGCTGAGTCAACCTCACATGACAATTGAACGATGTACTACTTTGAATCCATCTACCTTGCTCCTAACTCCTGTGGATGGCACACCCATAACTGCCTGCAGGTAATTGAGCAAAAGACACTGCCTAGAAAAGACCTCACGGATGTTCCCTTGGATGATGCCGAGGTGACATATTACGTGGATGGCTCATGCAAAAGGAGTCCTACAGGACAGAACCTAAGGTTATCCAGTAGTTTCTGATACTGAGATTGTAAAAGCAAAACCTCTACCACATAGCTTATCTGCACAAGCAGCAGAGTTGATTGCCTTGACACGGGCATGTACCTTAGCAAAGGGTAAAAGCGTAAACATTTTTACAGACAGCCAGTATGCTTTTTCTACTGTACATGTTTTTGCACAACAGTGGAAGAATTGAGGAATGGTGACATCTACTGGCAAACCGATTAACCATGCACAGTTTATTTTAGATTTGTTAGAATCTATTCAGTTGCCTCAGAAAGTAGCTATTTGTAAATGCATAGCTCATACAAAACAACAAGACAGGATTTCAAAAGGCAATGCAAGAGCTGACACAGCTGCAAAGCAAGCAGCCTCAGAAGCATTTCTTTTGAACGAGGAATTACAACCTTCTGAGATTTTAGACTTAGAAATGTTAAAAACAATGCAGACACTTACTACACAAGCTGAAAAACAAAAATGGAAAAAACGAGGAGCAATTCTCAAGGAAGGGCTGTACATCTCCAAAGAGGGAAAACCGATATTACCGTCTAATTTATTTAGAAATGCAGCTTTGTTGAGCCATGGGCAGTGCCATGTCTCAACAGGGGGGATGGTACAGTTAGTGAATCGGGTATTCACTACGTATGGTTTTACAAACTACACTAAAGAATTTTGCCTGTCATGTCACACTTGTAATAAACATCATGCACAAGGGGCGTTAAATCCCAAGCAAGGGAGTTTCCCTACACCACCATATCCATTTCATACTATCTGTATGGATTTCATAGAACTGAACAAATGTGAAAACAAAAAGTACTGCCTTGTCATTGTGGATATGTTTTCCAAATGGGTGGAGGCCTTTCCGACTAGTAAACCAGATGCAGCCACTGTTGCAAAGACCCTAGTTAAAGAAATTATTCCTAGATTTGCCATACCGGAAAGGATCTACCGCGACGATGGTACACATTTCGTTAACCAAACTATACAGCAGTTGAGCCGGTATTTTGGGATTTCTTTAAAACATCACTGTGCATATCACCCTCAATCTGCAGGGTTAGTAGAGAGGCACAATGGAGTTTTAAAGAATAAGCTTAAAAAACTCATAGTTGATACACAGAAGAACTGGGTGTACTGTTTGCCCCTGGCACTGTTGAGCATGAGAACTGTTCCAAATGCAAAAGGACTGACACCTTTCAAAAAGATTTTCGGAAGAGCTTATTATATACCTCAGTGGAAACCTCTCATGCCTGCAGACCAGGAAGCAGATTGGACACTTGCAGAGTATATGAGAAGTATGCTGAATAACAAACATCTTTTACAGTTTAATTCTGTTTCAGATAAAGACCAAACCAAACCATCCAAAGTGGCAGTAGCCCCAGGCACTTGGATCTGGGTGAAGACAATCAAAAAGAAGAATTGGACGACACCAAAGTGGGAAGGTCTGTATCAAGTACTGCTGAGCATGCCCACAGCAGTCAAAATTGTGGAACGTTCATCTTGGATTCATTTGACACACTGTAAATTAGTTAAAAACTTTGAACTTGATAAAACTCTTGCTAACACACAGCAGCAGTAGAATGACAAGACCCAGAGATAATAGAAATGCTGAATGACTTCAGCAGTGTTGCATAATCATCTTAATAACTGCATTAGTGACAATGTTCTTTTTGCTGTGGCTTTTGCTGTGGCCTTTCTTTTCTTCAGCCACACCAGCTAGACTGAACAAATATGATTCAACACTCATAGACTGGCATCCGAACTTTAACACTTACCAAGCAATCAAATATGTGTATGCTGAGACTTTTAATATTTCAAATTGTTGGATTTGCACAGCTATACCAACAGCATACGGGGGATTATTGATGGCTGCTGTCCCCCTAGGGGTCAATGAGACCTGGGAAAACTTGATTTTTGAGACTACACCTGTAAAATCTAGAGACAAAATTGCATTATTCCTACCTGTTACACAAACAGGAATTGTAAGCTTTTTTAAGAATGACACGATTCAAGTAGGTTGGAGTAAATGTAATGTAACGGTTTCTTATAAATGTTATATTAAACCTAAAAATGCTAAAAATGCAGAAACAATTTATGATGCAGATTATGACTCATACTTTGAGTCCTTGCATAAAACTGTCAGTGATATACAACATAATCCTGTTCTTTTAAAGCAACTGTCTATTATAGATAAAAAAATGTTTCATGCAGGGAAGGTGTATATCAATACTAAGGTAGAAAACTGTTATTTCATATGTGGAAAAAAGGCATACAAATGGTTGCCTGAGAATTGGTCCGGCAGTTGTTTTTTGGGTTACCTGGTCCCGGCCATATGACACACTACAGCTTTGCCTCATGGGAGAATTCGAAACGTCAGAGTCATCGCAAAAAAACCTGAAAATCCAATCAAGAAACTTGAGAATCCAATGGGACAGATCATAGCAGGCTGAAGAAACCATAACTCCATGAAAGACAAGAGTAAACTAGCACACATGGATTTGAGTGACACTATCATATCCTGGGCTGGCCTAGCCCCTGCATATGGTGCAGTTAAATCAATTTGGGAACTGAGAAAGCTATCCAAACTTCCCGAGGTTATGAGCAATGCAACTTTTTCTGCTCTTGAATTAATGACTGATGAACTGAATGCGATGAGAACTGTGGTGCTTCAAAACCGCATGGCTCTTGACTTCACCCTAGCGGCGAGAGGTGGTACATGCGCTTTAATCAAAGACGAGTGTTGTTCATTCATTCCCGACAATAAACACAAAATCAACGATCATTTGGAAGTGATTCAGCAAGTGTCAGACATGACCAGGCCAGGCCCGAACCCACTGATGGACTTTTTCCAGAATTTGTTTGAGGGGTGGGGTTCCATCCTAATGAACATCCTGATTGCCATTTGTGTGGGATTACTTTTGTTAGGACCATGTATTTGCTGTGGTATTCCCTGCATGAAAAAATTAATCAAAGATTTTATAGACATGTCAGTTTCTGAGACTTTGTATCAAAGTACTGAAATTGAAGAACTGTTGAAAAAGGAAACACTTTCATAAGTTTAAACTGAATGACTCTCTTAGCTGCAAATCCTCAAAGGAAGAGGTTAGGAGAAGAAACAAACTGTTTATGCTTTTGAAATAGAATAAAAAGTATTAACGGGGGGAAATGTTAGAAAAATATGTATTAACATATGTGTGTAATGCTTATTTTAAATAAGGGAAGATTAACACATTGTTATTCTATATGCAGCATTAGTTCTATTTGAAATTGAAAACATGCTTTTCTGAAATTGTGCTTTCTGACACTGCAAGATGCACTCTGACCTAGTTTGCCAGCACAGCAAAATACATGTTTATGCCTTGGAAATGTACTGGAAAACAGGTGATTTTCTGCTAGGTCAGGAAATTAAATGAAGAATAATAATAATTTCTGTAGATCCATTCATTATGGACAATAAGCTCTGTTTGTGCTAATAAAAAGTGCACAAGCTGCAAGAAAGTTAGATACTATAAACAATGAACTGCTTCAGAAATCTGTACTTGCATTGTGCTTGAATTAGCCATAGTACCTAGACTTGTAACATCACATAGCAAGAAAGTTATAATTGACCGGTGGTCGTCAAGGCCATCCTGTTTACTGAAAAATCTTTTTTAAACTTTGAAGAGTCAGCTAGAAATGTGAGAAACATCTGTAAAGTAACAGAATTGTGAACTGGTGATCTGCTACGTCAGTCGTAGTGGGCAATGTCTTGAAAGAAAGGTATAATAATTGTGACACTTCCTGATTTTAGTCAGACAAACTCTGTAACTGCATTTTTTGTCTCCTTGCACAAGAATAAAGATACCTGAACTGAACCTTATGCTTTTGGTCTTTTGAAGTATTTTCTTTAACAGTGGGCTCCTCTCTGATAATTTCTGTTTGAGCAAAGGAACAGGCAGGGGTGTCCTCTTTCCCATTTGTTATTTGTGTTATATTTAGAACCATTAGCAAAGGGACTCTGAAATTAAAGGATATAATTGGTATGGACTCAAGAAAAGCTGGCTTATTTTCAGATGCTATTATTTTACATCTGATAAAACCAGAATAGGACATTTCAGTGTTGTGGAACATTCTAAGACAGTTTCAAGTCTTTTTAGGATATAAAATTAATGAGGCTAAAACAAAGGCAACATCTTTAAACTATGTACCTACACATGAATTGGTTCAGCGATATCCATATTTATGGGGGCATGATAAAATGAAGGATTCTGTTGTGGCTGCTAAGGATATGTGGGAAGAAACTAATCAAATGATAATACAAAACTTTGAAATTAGAAGCTCTGTTATATGGATATGGATAGCAAGATGCAAACAATTAAAATGTTTTAGTCCCTTTAGTTTTATACACAGGTCAGACATATTTTTATCAACTAGAGGAGAAGTTTTGGACAGTTATTAATAAAAAGCCGAAGGCTTTTATCTGAGAGGGGAAGATGACAAGAATCAAGTGAGATAAACTGATCCTTCCAATAGAACACGGTGGTTTAGGATTACCTGACTTGAAGAACTATTTCAGAGCTACACAGTTAAGGCTCATATTCATAACACAAGCAGAAAGCTATAATTCAAAGTGGAAATTGATGATGACAAAACAGGGGAGAAGCTCAAAAAATAAGGAGAGACTGTGATCTTGGATGCAGATTCTTAAGATGAATAACAATAACCATGCAGAATATTATATTCATAAAATAGCAGAAAGTATTCTAAGAATTGAGCCAACATGGGAATGGAGAAAGGAGACTATGCCAAAAGGGATTACTCCAATTAGGGATAAAGATAATAGGCAAGAGGAGGCTTAACTTTATTGGAGAAAATTGGCAAATGAACCAAGGTATATGGAGCAAATACTTAGAGAGGGAAAGGTAATAGTAAGGGAAGAGGCCAAGAATTTATTTGGACTGCAGGCTCGAGACTGATGATACCACTTTAAGCATAAAAGAAGGAATGAGTCTGAAAGAAACCCTATCCCTGTGGAAATGAGATAGGATTGACTTATAACAGCTTGCAACTCAAGATGCCTTTCTTGCAGAGGTCAGAACAATCAGTAAAACTGTATTCTATGTAAAGAACCTCAAAAAACAAATGTAAGCTGGTTCAAATGGAGCAAGTGTTAGTTTTTCTAACACAAAATTAAGATCCCAAAGAGGGGCCACCATTTTGTTAGGCCTCTTATGCAAAACCCCTTTCAAGAACATTTTGACATGAGATTGCATTGGCAGACATGCTGAAATGGCTGATAAATGAACCTTGATAGAGGAATAAAAAAGGCCATAGGATAGTAACTCACTCAAATATTATAGAACCAGAGAACAGCTAGCCCTGAATGGGTGCAGGTTATGTTGTCAGCACTAACTAGAAAAACTTTTTCACTTAATTATACATGAATTTGTAGTAGCAGGCTATTTGCTTCCATTAGCACCTGCTGCATGTCCTCGGTAAACAGGTACCTAAATGGAATTAACACTCTATCATCTAGGCAGTCAACTGAAGTTGACTGATGTTGGGATGAATCAAATACCCCTGTTCTCATGTGAGTTGATTTAGTCTGCGAGTAAGCCTGTGGTAATTGCCCCTGGCCAATTCCAAAAGATGGGAGAATGACAGTTGCTTGGGCAAGAAGGGAGTCATCACAATGATCTTGGGGGATTCCCTCTGAATCTTCAGAAATACCATGGATATTAGTGGAAAGGGTGGAAAAGCATACAGGATCATTCCTGTCCAAGGGAAAAAAAGGCGTCTGTCTTCCATGCCTTCTTGCATGGAGTTCTGGAATAGAATGTTGCCAATTGATTGTTCAGAGAGGAAGCAAAGAGGTGTAGTTGTGAAACTCTCCAGAGACTGATTAAACCCTGGAATACTACCGATCTAGTTTCCATTTGTGGGGGTCTGTCCTAGTCCTGCTCAGCTTGTCTGCCACATAATTTTGCTCTGATAGAATATGAAATGCCGGTAGAGTTAAGACTGTACTGTGAAGCTATATCCTAAGCTAAGATGGTTGCAAAGGGGATATGACCTGGTTCTCCCTTGCTTACTGAGGAGCCACATGACCGTTGTATTGTCTGTAACTACTTGAAGAGGTCCTGGAGACTAAAGATGGTTCAGGGAGTTGACTGCCTTGATCACGGCAAGCATTTCCTTGATATTTTTGTGCTTGCATCTGTCCTTGCTGTCCCACACTCCCTGCAATTTTATCCCTTCTGTAACAGCTTCCTGCTTGTGGTGACTGACTGCTTTGGTGCAAGGGGGGAGAAGGAGAGACCTTGATTTAAGGATAGTTATTGTCTTCATTGAACAATTTCTCTTCTGAAAAAACCCCAACAAATGGATTTGAAAAAATAAAGGGTGTTGATGCTGGGACCAAAAAGATTTAAGATAGCACTGTATCTTTTTCATGTGAAGTTTTGCCAGAGGTATCCTGAGGTATTCACTCTCAGTGCCTGAAGTCTGAGTATAAAACCTTAGAAATAGATCTAGATAATCATCTATTGTTTTTCCTGTGGCTGTAAAGCTTTTTGACATGCCAGGAGCACAATCCTGCATGAAGGAATCCTAGCTTGTGTAAGTGATTTTGCACCCAAGTGAGGGACAGATTCCTGATACTTTGAAAAAGACTCTGCAAAGATAAGCTAGTCACCTAAATATAGAAAAATATACTCTGTAGCCTGCAATGAGCTATAACTGGAGCTAGACACATATTGAACACTCTTGGTGCAGTGGATTGTCCAAAGGATAAGACAGAAAATAGATAATATGATCCAGACACACAAAGCCTTACAAAATGTCTGAAGTTTGGAAGAATAGGGATGTGATGATAAGCATCTTCTAAGTCTAGTGTTGCAGGAAACTTGAAAGAGGGAGAAGCGGTAACTGTATGTGTACTGACATCATGTTGAATGTTGGCACTATCACAAAAAGGTTTAGGAAATATCCAGAAATGGTCTCCAAGTATCTAATTTCTTTGGCATAAGGAGTATCCTTGAATAAAAACAAATGCACACCTGGGAAGGAGGAACTGGTTCTGTCACACCTTGATACAAAATATGATGAAGAACCAGGGAAATAAATGAATGTGATCTGAAGGATGAGGAATGACCAACCTGGAAAGGAAGAATTTCCTCTCACTGCTATTTGTAACCTGGATGAATGATTCTCAGAAAGCATTTGTCTGAAACTAACTGTTGCCAAAGGCAAGCAATGGAGAGTCAGACGTTCTGGAAGTAAAAAAGGGGCCAGGGTGGGAGTAGTTCACAAGGTCTTCTGAATAGTCATTCAGATTTGCTGGGCCATCCTTGGTTTAGGGAGGTCGAGAGTTATTTTTGGATCCCCTTTGTCATTTCTTCTTAAATATCTGTTTACCTGTATTTTGACTGTTTATTCTATATTTTGCAAAAATTGGGAGAGGAGCTAGAAAATGATGCCTTGGAAATTTTGGAAAAGAAAAGCTGAAAATCTTAGAAATTCCTTGGATTAGGTTGCCCCTTTTATCACACTTGTTGAGGAGCCAAACACTAAATCTCTGTCTAAGGAAAAATTTAAAATGTCATTTTTAATATCATTTGGGAGGTTCTGGGAATGCAGCCAACAAAACCTCCTCAAAACAGTAATGATGCCCATAGCCCTGGAAGAAGTGTTAACAGAGTCATGAGTGACTTGTGCAGTAGAAGAAACTAAATTATTTAAAGTGGATTTTTCTTCACAAGAAGAAACTGCAGATAAACTATTCCCCATACTTTCCCAATTTGTCCTGACCAAGCTGTAACATATGGACCTTACAATTCAAACTTCTGAAAATTAAAGTTGTGGAACTTTTTACACATACCTACCAATAATTCTCTCATCCTTATCAGAAAGAGTAGGAGTGGAATCATGTGTTTAGAAAAAGTGTGCTCAACTAACGCTATAGC
Source organism: Protopterus annectens (assembly GCF_019279795.1). NCBI lineage: Eukaryota > Metazoa > Chordata > Ceratodontiformes > Protopteridae > Protopterus > Protopterus annectens. Next base: position 740,413,854 of record NC_056729.1, on the reverse strand, counting down.
TGCTGGGTCAAGTTCAGGACTGAACTAGTGTATAAAAAATTAAAAGACTGAAGAACTTTATATATCCTATCAGCATTTTTTAGGGGCAGCATACTGACTATCAGGAAAACTGCAAGCACTAACACACACATCTTCTAAAGCAGACAGAACAGGAGGAGTGGGTATAGATTCTGAAAAATCTTTCTATAATGACTCCTAGTATTTTGTGAGTATTTTCTGTTTCTTTTTGACAAGGAAAATGTGGCCAATCATGTTACTAATGGCAGCAGCAGCTTCCCCAGGGATGGGCACAGCATTCTAGCACAACAGGGACATTTTTCCTGTTCCCTCTCCTGGGACTGACTAGAGTGGATCTCCCTTGTCCACTAAGGGAATTCCAACAGCCACAGAGGACATAGCTAACCCCTGGTCCATAGTGGCTGTAGATACTACACCAAAGGGATCCAGGGTAAAAGATGAGTGGTCTGAGGTACAACAAATGGCGACAGCAGAGTCACCCACTTGTGTTTGAGGCAAATTGCTAGAATGCTGTATTGGCAAAGGTCATTTGCTTATTTTTTTTCTTTTTGTAGCTGGAAGAAGAACCAACTGTGGGACCAGTAGTCTGTTCCATGGTCAAGCAGAAAATGGTGCCTCTTTCCCAAGGAAGACAATCAGCAATTAATGGTAATCACTTCCAATAAAAAATGTAACTTTTTGACAGAAAAATACAGTAAAAGGCACTTTAAAACACTACATTAGCACTACAAGAGTAAAGTAAACACAATTTCTCCACAGAAAAACATTTTTAATTACTTTTTACCACTTTTAAATTGTTATACATATTCTATATTTTATGCTTTTAATTATGGTGTGTGTAAGTGTGATATATTTATATGTATATCAAGTTTCATTATGTGAGTATATAATAATGTATTTTTCAGAACACATTAGTGTTATTTATTTTATTTAGTGTATGACTTTAAGATGAATGTTGACATCATTGGTATTAATTATCTAATTATCAGCTGGCTATATAACAGATAGTAGTTGATTCTGTATTCTGTTTGTTAATGGTTGATAAAGCCCCTTGGTGAAAGCGCTCACCTTCACATGTGTCTGGAATAAAGGATTTTTTCTCTGCTTGTAACGTATTTGTCTGGTATATCTTTATATCACACAACTTTTATTGTTGGAGGCTGCATTTTATGTGGACATTTATATGTTGGAGACTTTGCTCTGTGCTGGGGTGCTCCTGAGCATTTTTATCTACTACATTTATTTTTTGCTTTATTGGCTATGGAGCATTCATCCCTTGGTGGGTAACTTTTTATTTATTAGTTTATTTATCAAGAGACTAGTTTCTGAGCAGCTTGAATTAGTTCTAAAGATCATGATCTATTTGATCTTTATCATTCTGGATTTCACACTCATCATAGCACTGGAACCCCCTTAATAGGGTAATGAATGATCTAATAGTGAAAGGATAATGCTTTTGTTTTGTTCTGGTTCCTCTCAGTACTTATCTGGCTTTTGATAAGGTTAATCATGTGTTGTCCTCTTTGAATGGTTTAGATTTTATAGTGTGGTCTTTCTTTTACTCTCCTCATTTGGTTTGCCTACTACATCTCTGGACATTCCCAGATGTATTGTCTGTTATAAATTAATCTCTGGTTCCTATCCTTTACTTTTAGAGTATCCCAGGCTTCCATTTTGGGTTTGCTGTCACTGTGAACATACCACCCCCTGGAAAACATTATTAGAAGGACAGGATTGTGCTGCCAGCTTTGTACTGGTGATACACATATACCTCTCCTTCCCTCTGGAGAATATAGTGGTCATTGATTTCTTAGCAACCGATCTGGGCCAAATCCAACTGTGGATCAAGTCTAACTGGGTGAAATTTAGCATTTCTAAGATTCAGGGCATTCATATTACACTAGTCTCAGGGATTCTTCTGTGTTTTAGAGAGCTACTGCTTTTGTGTGTGTGTGTGTGTGTGTGTGTGTGTGTGTGTGTGTGTGTGTGTGTGTGTGTGTGTGTGTGTGTCTGTTTGTGTTGGGGGGTATATATTATCTCTGGTGGATAGACTGAATTTTGTTTCTAGAATGTGTGCTCTTGGTGTTTTTCTCAAACTAAAGTGACATTTTAGGAATGAATATCAACTATTATCGTTTTTTTCTGCCACCATCTAAAGAATATTACCTGGAACAAGCAAAGGATCCCCCAAAGATTTTCTGTGCTGCTATGTGCTATTGTTTCTTTGTACCTGGAGAACTGTAGCACTCTTTATTTGTGCTTGTTTTACATTGACTTTGATAGCTCATGCAGAGCACTGTAGTTCAGTTACTTAAACCAACAAAATGTTACAATCATATTAGTCTGCACTGTGGAGTCTGCATTGGCTGGCTATATGTTACTGTGCTACCTTCAAGGTTTTAGTGATGTTACGTCCTGCTCAATGTGATATGGGGCCCCATTTTCTACCCCTCCTAGGTGATATATTCCTTTTGTTTTGAAAACATGTGCTTCAGAATGTATTGAGGAAGTTGCATGTAGTTTCAAGGACATGGCTTCAAACATGATGTGCAAATCAAGCACTCCATCATCGGAATGCACACCATATTGGCTTCAGGAGTACTCCACTTTGGGTATTAGATTTCTTAAAATATACATTTTTAACTTCATTTACATAGATGGAGAATGATACGTATCCATTTCATTTGTGAACTGTTATGCACTTTATTAATGTATTAGTTCTATGTATTTTTGCTATTACATTGTGTATTTATGCATTTGCTTTCTTATTATTTATGTTCTGCTTAGTTTTTAAGCATAAGTAATAAATCCAAAGCTGAAGCTGAAGATTTGGAAAAAACACAATGGATTAGATCAGATATTAGATGAGCCATCTGTTACATTATACAATAAATTTGTCAAAGTAAGCTACATTTTCCTGAAATATCCACTGGTACAACAAACATGGATTTGTTAATAGGATACATGAGTTTTGGTATTATAATGTGATTTATGTTAAAGTTTTATCTGGCAGCCAGTGACATTGTAGCTTTTGAGCAACCTTCAACAATCTTAATTTAATCATGCTGGTTGGAAAATGCATTTCTGGGCTTGTTTTAACTCTTTATTTTTAAAAAGATAAGAAAAAGAGCATTACATTTTATGAACTATTTTGATGTGTTTAAAAAATAAAATCTATGTAAATATATCTCCATAATATTGTCAAAGTTATTGCTTAAGCAAACAGTATTTCATTATTTTATAGATAATTGTTTGTGCTTTTTGATTGCATTCAGCTGTTCATTATCACTCTAAAAAGGATTCTCTATGTGAGAAGGTGAACAAAAATGAATAAATAAATCAAACTGAAGTGAAAAGCTGAAAACGTAAAGTCTCTTTTCCTATGTAGTATATCATTTAATTTTATTTTGACTTGCTGACTTTTATTGTGCTCCAGTACACAGAGGCTCTGTTTCATGTAGGGATAATGACTTAATGAATTTGGAAGATTTTTTTGTGAGTAATTCATTGATTTTTTTGTGATTTTAGTTAGAATGTATTAAACTTGCATAACATTAGAACTTTTCATTATGATTATTCTAGAATTAGAGTAGAAATAGGTCAAAGTGACAGACTGGAAATATCTCCTAGTCAATTTTTCTGCATGTGTAAGTGTACTGAGTTGTCTTATAATGAGCTTATTGTATGGTGAGAGAGTAGTGAATACAACTTGATGATGCAATATTGGGTAAAACCTAATTCCAGCTGACAATGTCAAATGCAATTAATTTCTCTGGTGTATATAGTTCACTAGAAGTATTTTCTAGATGTATTTAAGGAAAAATCATGTTCAATTCTCCAGTCATTATTAATGTACCACCTGTAAAATAAAGTTTGTAAAAAACTGTCTTACTGCTAGGATAGCTATACCTTGAGGCAGATAGGGGAGATGAGAGTGGTACTGAGCCTTTGGGAGTACAAAGCAGGCTGTGACTAAAAATAACTTTTCTCCTTCGGTGTCGTGAAAGACTTATTGTCTAAGGAATTTCTCTCTACTCTTGAAGAATTTCCTGGTCATAGTGGCTGCTTAAAGTTTTGTGCAAGACTATAGCAAAAACAAAACAAAAAAAAAATCTAAACCACAAATAGTAATTTTTACAGGTGGTTCTCATTCAGACAGTAACATGCTAGTAGATGGGATTCAGTATTAAATAAAATGGACAGGTACATCGCCATATGAGCAAGCAGACAGGGTAAGTATTACTTGTCTGCTTGGAAGCAAAATGTTTGCTAAGACAATCACAATAAAAATTAGACTATTTTGTATTCACACAAACACACACACACACACACACACACACACACACACACACACACACACACACACACACACACACTCACACACATGCACTCAAATGCGCACACACATGCACACACACGCACAAACACACATGCATACACACACTACCACACACACACACACACACACACACACACACACACACACACATATATACACACACGCAAACACACATGCACGCACTAACACACACACGTACACACGCACACACACATGAAATATTCATCAGACAGCCCATATGATACTCCACATGTTTCAGTTACTACTCTGAAAATGAGCCATTTGGAACACATTAAAAATAGTAGCTGTAGCAAAGTAGTCACTCTCTGAAATGCAGAGGCCAACAACAATAATTTACCATTTTGTATGTTTTTCTTTTCTGCCTCAGTGACCATCAGGCTTGTCACTCCCTGCTACCACATGCACCCCATTCAATGCCACAAGAGGCAAGAGCATTATGGCCCATTTGTTATGCTCAAGAGTGAGAACCCGTTGACAGATAATGGATCCATCACTGCTCTGAAACTGTTTTTTTTTTTGTAGCTTTAAAGTCCCAACTCTTCTGAAGATACTCATAGTCACCCCAAAGATTGGCATGTAATAGGAGTCAGTATGGCTGTGGGAGACGAAAACCATCAGGTCTGCTCTGCCTCCTAAATCAGTACTCTTTTGGGATGTCTGATCTCCCCCAGGGATTCTACAATGACAAGATGCACCTGGGCATGTTTCTTCTTCTCTCCCCGAAAATGAGGAACGCTGGCAAGATCACATTACTTCTTCCTTTGAACTGAAGTTGTCTGACTCAGAGTGAAGGCTCTATCCAGTGGAGCAGGCCAATAATTTGCCATTTTGAAGATAAACCTTATACATATTAGTAAACAGTTAAGACACACTTTTTTTAAAATTGTATAGTGAAGTTATTTACTTGAGATAAATAAAATTAAGCAATGTACTTTGAAAATTAATTATAGAAGCTAATATACTATTGCATAATATGGTGCAAAATAACAGTTTTAAGTATACAGGTGGCATTCAGGAAAAAAAGCGTAACACCTATCTTTTCTTACTTTTACCACTACAGTACTTGAAGATTTAATTGACCAGTTATAGAACACTCACAGGCAAAATGTCCAGACAATGAGCTCTTTACCTCTGGTCAGCAGCTTGTTCCTTTCAGTTCATGAAGTCTTCATTACACTTTAAGAGGCAAGTAAAATCTCCGGCTGAGTACTTGAATAGCTGAGCTAAACTGGACTCTCTAACCAGAAGGTCAGTTGAAGAAGTCTGTGGTTTTACTGTAATGTTACGGTTTTGGTAAAATTATAGTTAGTGTAGTCTTTTTTGGGCAAATCGCCCTTCAATGCATCATAATTTCTTATTTTCTGTTTGATTTAGATTTCAAATCTAAATATTCCCTCTGCAATGTAATTCAGCTGAAAACAAAGCTTTGTTAATGTGTGTGTCTTTTTGAAGTCAGTTCCACTACTAAAGCTAAAATACAGGTAACAGATAAACAGCTACATGATTTCCATACAGCTCTAAGCACCTTTTTTACAACAGTGCTGCATGTTCTACTGGAAATAGCAATTACAGGTTTTCCACAACTTTTACATTTTTCTGAAATGCATTTACCTGAGCTTTATACTGTCTTTATACAAGTACTCTCTCTTTCTAGAACTCAAGCCAAAGAAAAAAAAATCTCTATCATACTTTTATCTTTGCAGCACAAGAAATCTGGACAAAGCCTAAAATAATGGAGGGACAAAGGCCCTAAAATAGGGACATATTTTAAATATTGCTCTAAGAAACATATAATGTTGCTAGAGCCACTGGATTTGTGTTAGCATGTGTTTTCTAAAGGATATAAAGTCTGAAACTGAAATGGATGTCATTTCTTAGTGACTTCAGTCCTAAATGACGTGCCAGGAAACCACAAATTTTATGAAGATTATACCAAAAATAGGAGGCAAAAATCTGGACATTTTGTGAAAATCTGGACAGTCGAGAGATATGATCTGTATGATACCCCTATAGCCTGTTCACGTTTTTCAAAATGTTCCTGCATATTTTACTGGAAACACTGATTACAGATTTTGTACTGCTTTTCATTTTTTCCAGAATTGTACTGGCCTCAGCTTAATATTGCTTTTCTGTGTTTATCTCCCTTTCAAGACCTGATGCATGCCTTTTGAGAAACCACTAAGAAGCAAAAATAAAGCAGAAGGTGTGCTTTTTTAATCATTTGACCACTTCTTCGCTAGAAAGGCCATCTGCATTTTTGGTGTCAAGGTAATTGCTATTCATACTTCAGTGGCGGATCCAGGAATTTGCAAGGGGGGGGGGGCACAATCTGGTTAGTTGACTACCAGGATGGAAGCGGGAAAGTCGGATATTGGGTTTAGTGGTTGTGAAAAGATTATCTTAAGAAGCTGTGACATCATGATAATCCTTATAGTCAGAAGATAGGTACAAAAAAATATATTAACGTTAAAATATTTCTGTCCATGATATATGCTAAATAAAACACAGTCTCTATATCAGTGTCATCTTGGTGAGATTTTGTAAAAACAGAGTCCACCTCATGAAGGTTGACACCAAGACATTGATGAATTCAGTTCCAGCAATACTGCACTCCTTTGCTTGTTGAATTTATCCTCTCTCCACTTGGATTCTCTGTATAGTCTGAATTATGCAACTTTAAATTAACTCATCTACACTATCTGAACCAGCCATGTCACATCTCTGATATGGCTTGTACCAAGTCTTAAAATTGAGTACTTTTGTAAATTCAAGATAATAAATCCAGCCAGATGTAATGGCATACAAGAAAAAAGCCATGGCTACAACCCAGGCAATTGAAGTTCAATTGGCAGCTCAGGTGCTTTTTGCAACTAATACATGGAAGGGGTGACAGTTTAGCCAGCACACTTCTTTGCAGGGGGATACATGGAGTGTATGACCATGGTGCACAGCCCCACATTACAGTCCTTGTTGATAACTGTAGCCCACATGGGAGAATTGGCTTCAAAGGGGGGCAGCCCTGAGGCATTACATCACCATTTGAAGCAAGTGGCATATTCCTGGCAATGCCCATTGCAAGCCAAACAGTGAGCAAGTTGCCAGGCAAGAGCTGTGGTCAGAGGATCAAAAAATAAAACCATCTGCCAGTGCATGGATGACATGCCTGCTGCTGGTACACTCACACCTCACCTCCAAGGAATGAATGAGCCATAGGGCTTTCAGCAAGGGGAAATGACTGCAAAAGTATGGTGGTCAGGACAGAATCAAGATGGTGAGTAAAGGAATGAAGCTAAAGCTGAGTGAAAAACAAAAACAGGGTCTATGTTACTTTTCAGCTTTACTGTTCTGTTTCTGCAACTGTAAAACAGTAAAAAATGAGGAAATCTTGAAGAAAAAGTAGCTTACTGGAATTATTCATCATATTGGATGTACAACCTAGTGCCAAAATGCAACAAATTTTTTAAGTGCATTTTTCCACAGAACAATATTAAGTGAGAACATGAAGATACTTGACTGGCATATAAGTTCATTAAAACATCTCAGGTTTCCTTCCTTTCTCATTTGCTTGCACATATAAACTATATAACAGTTGCAAATGGTTGGTCTACAATACCTTTGCTAATGTATACAGAAGGATTGGTGTCTTGACATCAGCTCAAAGAGGTTGACCAATAATTGCAGTTAAGTGTTCACTGTCAATAACAAGAATTGTATTCTTTTCCATGGTACCAAGAAGGCTGTACAGCTAAGAGGGAATGCAACTAGAGTATTAAATTAGAAAGCAGTGGATGTGAGGGATAGGAGGAACACCATAACTTTAAATAAAAGAAGGCAAATGTGCTGCAAGGTGTGAGACACTGGAGCTTTCCACCAATTAATGCAGTCCATAAGTCATCATAGCTTCATATTAGAAGAATCAATTGATGCAGAACACTGATGATTACAGATTTAAATTAAAAAGAGGGAGTGTTGCACTGTGCTTATGATATTATATATCAGTAACGTGTATGATGCTTAAGTTAGAACAACTTCAAATTAAAGGTGGTAAATGAAACATAGTACTTATGGCAGTACTGGTTAATATGAAGGGAATTGACACAGCATAGTTTTAAGAGCAGAATTAAATTTTTTATCCTCCTTTTTCTGTTTCTAGACCCCTCCAGTTTTATATTCAGTTTTGTATACGTAATCATCCTTTCTGTTTCTAGACCCCTCCATCTTTTAATCCAGTTTTGTATACTTAAGTGAGCTTGCAGCCTGTCAACTTTTTCTACAACATGAGGTGCTTTATGCTCTGTTGTAGCTCACTTAAGATTGGAATAAGACAGTGCAGACATGGTTGCATTTATTTATATAACTGGCTAAGACCCAGAAGGGGCAAATGGTTCTTACGTGAGAAGACACAGGGACATTATTGTGATTAAGTAACTTGGTATACATATGGGGTATCAAACTCCGGCGTTTAAAGCATTATTTACCAGCAGCAAGTTACTTTAACCATAAAGCCATAATTATTCATAACACATCCTGCAATCTGACATCTTAAAGAGACACTATAGTGCAATAGTGAAATACTGCAAGTTCATATTAAGTTAAGCAAAACTGTATTGTTTTATTTTATAATTTATTTGTTCAAATATTATGAGTGGACTGGACCCAAGGTCATTTTTCATGATTGGTTATAATGTACAATAAGCTAATACACAGTGCTGCCAGTAGCAGACAAGTAGACGTATAACTAGTAAATAAGTATATAACATTAGTTGCAGTCTTGTAAATGTAAAGCAGCCCCAATGGTGTAATACAATTAAAGGCAGAGTCAAGAAACAACTGACATCAATAACAATCTTATTCTGTTAACTGAGCAGTAAGAACAGCTGCACTTCAGCTCATTAAAACAGAATCTGCCAAGGTTAGACTTAGATTTGAATTCATAACTTGAGGATTCGATTCTAATAACAATCGGCAGTGAATTCCAAACTATTATATCACAAGCTGAGCAGGACGTGGTGTAACATTCTAAATGACTGTAGTGGCAATTGTGTTTGCATAGTTAGTGAGCTAGAGATGGAATGGTTTAATATTTAAGAGTTGAGGGTGACCTTTTACAGGTTAGGGAATAGCAAGCTAGATTCCCCCTAAGTGACTGGGAGAAGTTTAGCTTTGGTGAGTGAGACATAGTGGTGTTCATGTTTCAGAGCTTGTACAAGAGATCTACTGATATTTTTATTGGACAACGTGCAGTCAGCTGTAGGTGAGGAAGGGTATGTCAGTGAAGAGTGGCAAGACATATTTTAGAGTAGATAATAATACCCTCTTGGGTACAATTGCCCAGGCTTCAATGTTATCATATGGGATATCTCACATCAAGTTCTGAAATTAAGAGTTGTCCCAGAGAGGTTTAGGATCTGTTGATAAACTGACATGTGCCTGATGGATCCTGGCTTCATTTCCCATGTTTCCCTACATGGGATACATTACCCAGGCATTACAAATGAGCAGTGAAACACTGACTCCACAAAACTTTGGGAGGCCGACCCAAATCTAGGTTCAACTCTGGGACTTTCACCTGGCAGAAACAGCTGGGGATCTAGGAGGTGGGGTAGGCACAGTAACATGGAAGACAGCTGGAAGACTAAGTAGAGCTGGGGAGGGGGGAGGAATTTCAACCCTACAAAAGTCTCATACTACTTGCTATATAATCCCCTAATGCTGATATATATTAATAATGTCAATTTCAGACTCGGGTGCATATTAATAGGACAGTATAATATTATGTTTATATGCAATTTTATATTTTTTACTATCAACCTATGTTAGCATCCAGTATTAGCTATGCACTGGTCACATCTAATTTGTATTTATTATATTTACAAGACATGTGACCTTTTATAAACAATGTTGTACACTACACACTCTGAATATAATATAACTACTTTTGTGACTAAAAAGGGTCTCAGGACCAGCATCTTTTACCAATTAGCAAATAAAATACAATAAAGCACCAAAAACAGCGTTGAAATAGGTCCATTTTGCCACACCATACGGGTATGATATAGGATTGCTATCTCTATTTAAATACGAATATTTTATTCTGACATCACATCAGAGCCTTTTCAAGAGACCGTTATATTTTTAAAGCAACCAACTTTCTACACTGAATGCAGGTTATGTATAGAAATGTGCAGTATCCCTTCTTCTTGGTTGAACAACACAGAGGCATTCAAATACAACTGCCTAAATGATGTTGCATTGTAAAATATAACTATTAAAGCTTTTCTTCGTTAAACAAACACTAGGAATCGAGAATGCGGGAAAGCAAGAAGGAAACAGCAGCAAGAAATCAAACAAAAACGACACAAATGTGCCCGAGGCGGAAACTTACATTGCACTGGTAACAGACAACCACGCTGAAACGGTTGCCATTTGCAGTTGGCGTTTAGATATTGGTAGATGGTACCACTTAGGGAAGTGTCATGTTTTTAATATTTCACTAAATGCAGTCTCCATGTTACAATCTGAGATCTAGGTTTTGGAATTATTTGGGGACAACTGCCCAGAAGACTAGTGGCAAGGTGAGTACAGGGTGTGAAACATAATGGCTAGTTCTTGGTATTAAAACATGCATTACTGGCTCCAACTGTGTTAATCCAGGTGAAAACTAATGCAGTAACACTGACAGGAGGTAAACAATTACAGACTCACCTGCAGATCCATTCTACCCGAAGGACATGTATAGGACACTGTGGCGAGAACTTGAACTGCGAGAGTAGCTCTGTTTCTTAGATACAACTGCCCCAAATCAATTATCACTGATTTCAAGATGGGGAGTAGGTTAACTGTATGGTGACTCTTGCTTTTAATCCTAATTTTTGTATCATTGCTAAACATGAAAAAAACTGTCACTGGAAACTGATTTTGTCAAGGATAGAGCCTGTCTACTTAATCACGCATACTTCTTCAAAAAATGTCATAAATGTTAGGGAAATACTAAGTCCAGCACACTGCATAGCTCTACTTTGCCAATGCCTTTAATACAATCGCCATTAAACTTTAATGCAAACTCCTGTGTTGTCCATTGGACAGCAAATCTGCTGACTGACAGAACCCGGGTAGTGAAAGTTGAAGGATCTTCCTTGGAATATGAAAGTGTTATATGGTGTGCCCCACAAGGCTCAGTTTTGGACTTCCTACTTTTTGTCATCTATTTCTCTAACATCCAATTTGATGCTCCAGGCTTGGGGTATCTAAGTGTGTTGATTGTTGCAAAGTGGGCACATTTGCCAAGTTACTTTCAAGGGCTTGACTCTGACATCTCCAGGTGTGGTAAAAACAGTCATATTGTAAATGCTAAAAAATATAATCTTGCTTTCTTTTTCAAATGAAATGCTCCCATCTTCTATTGTATAAACACTACACCCCTCCGCACCATATCTCTCAACTGTACATATTTTTGCAGAATGTCCATATTTTATGCTTCATATTTTTGGTCCATTTTTCAAACAGTTTTGGTTTTCTGGCAAATCATTAAAGACTGAAGTTCACCTCACAACCTTTTTGATTTTTATGATAAATAGGGACAGATATGATAAATTCAAAGAACATTTATTTTAACCATTTTATTATTGTGTTTTGTTTAATAACTTTAAGTGGGGAAGCTTTGAAAATTGCCTGTTTTACTCAACTCTATTTTTAGTTAAAACTTGGTCGAGCAATCATTAAAAATGTGCATGAAAGAATGTTGGTCTTCAGATTTCCATTTTAGCCAGTGACCAGGTTTTGATAAACCTGGGCTCACTCTGCTATAGAAGCAGAGAAGCATGCCTGCTTATTTCCCACTTGTCTTTTAACCCCTGGAATTGCCTATTTAAAATGTGCGGGCTTGTGATCCAATGAGTGTAAGACACAGTGCCTGCTTAGGAGCACCGAGTTTAGAGCCAGACCGATGATATCACAGGCAGCGAGCCCTTGGCAGCTCTTGTGCCGTCTTGGGGTGGAGTTAGCTCAGTCAGCTGGAGGGTTGCTCATCGGATGAAGGATAGGAGTTTAAATGCAACATGTTTTACGCAGCTGTCTTTCTAACATTTTAGCACAATAAAACAAAAAACAAGGAGGAGCTACTTGGTGCTACTGTACCGGCAGAAGGTAAAAGTGTTGGGACTGTGGTGGTAGGCTTTAATGGTTTTAATTGTTTGACAGCTCAGTCAAATCCAAGAATGGGAGATTCCCAGAGGCAGACATCACTTAGATCCATGGAAGCATTTTTGCTACAAAACAGTTTTACATTGAATTATTCATTGGTGATGGGAGTTGAAGACTTCATATGTGTACCAGTTCCAACACATAGGATAGAGCCCTCTCTCCATTGGGCAGCTTTCTGTCATCACACTTTACCCCTATATAATTATTTTGCCATACTTAATGTGCCTTCTGTAGGAAACTGTAGTAATGCCTGTTGTCAGCCACAGAATAAAACATCTTTTTTACCCAAACTTGTTTTGTACACAATGATAATAAAAAATATATATTACTGCATTTTAAACCAGAACAATTTGTCAAAGGCTCTGCATAATTTATACGGTTGTAGTTAGCATGGCAAACACGGCACTCTCGTAAATGTACCGCTTGGCACCTTGAAAATTAGACTTCAGTAAAATAAAAAAATGAAATTATCTTGATGTGGATCACTGGCTCACACTCGACAGCACTTTCAATATAGTTTGTCCAACTGTTATTTTTATTTTAAAATTAGATTGTCTTCTGTCTGGCAGGCAGTTACTAAACCTTTACCTGAACGCTATCACAGCTCTCTCCAACCCACCTAAATTACAATGGAGATGCAGTTGCAGGAGGATTGTTATAAAAAAAAAATCATCTGACTGCAACCTCCAATCGCATCTCCGTATAGGCACGTTTGGTGACAGGATTAAAGAGGCAACTTATTTAAAAAAAAAAAAAAAAAAAAAAAACAAGTTTAAAAAGGGGCCGACGCGAGTTTAGTAACAGGATTAAAGAGGCAACTTATTTAAAAAAAAAAGTTTAAAATGGGTCCGGCGCGCACCCCTGCGCCCATGCCTAAATCTGCCACTGTACTTGACATCCATTTGCCTTGACTGTTAACTGTGCGTTTTTATTGCCTATTGGGTCCCTGTGTCTATATGGTGCTTCCCTAGTGGAAATCACCTTGACTTAGCAGTGAACATATCCCCAAACTCCTATATTACTGCTTGGATTTCTTCAACCTGGATAAGAAATAGTTGCTCTGTCAGCATTAATTCATCCATCAGGATTTCGGACCTAGCCTCAATGAGAGAGCTACTACCAATTCCCCTCTGTACAGGACAGCAGATACTGAAGAGTGTCTCAGTGTTTGTCTATAATGCTAGGGCTTAATTGTGAACAGTCTGTCTGTTTGCCTTCTTCCCAGTAATTTCCCCCAAATAATTAATGTTAGTACTGAAAGGACCCTCCCATGCTGCCTGCAGCTTATATTGAACATGCATACACATCCTCATGTTCATCTGTGTATTCTTGTACTCCATTTATCCATGCATACCAAATGTTTATTGCTGTTTTCCTTGGGCTAGGTGCTCCAGTATCAACCCCTTGATCTTCCTTGTCCTGGTCTTGAAATCTAGGGTATCTACCCCAACACATTCCTTGAGGGAATCAAATCCAGCTTCCCACGTGTCACAGGTTAAGTCAAGGGCCCCCTTACCCTGTAGCTCGGGTGGTGAAAATTCTGTGGATTCTTGGAACAACTTACTGTGTACAAAAAAGAATAGGCAGGTACCTGTCCCACTCCTCCTTAAACGTCACCTGTGAACGTCCTCAGCATTGTCTTAACAGTAGAGTTAAACCTATCCAAAAAAGTGTTTCTGGAAGACAGGTTGTAGGTATTAATTGTTTTACCCAACACTTTCACAAATGGGTCAATAGGTCTGACATCAAGTTAAGTCCCCCCTCCAAGTTACAACTAACAGAATATCTAGGGATAACCATCACTCAAACATTTACCTTACACACACACGCACACACCACACACATGCACACACACACACGCACACACACACACACACACACACACACACGCACACACACACACACACACACACACACACACACACACACACACACACACACACACGCACACACAGACACACAAAAAAAAACTAAGTAGAAAAGATAAAGAACCAAATGAAAGTATTTTACAAGTTTTTCAGTCTTCTCACCACAGAGAGCCCTAGCCTTTAACGCTTTACTACCTAGGCTAGAATATAGACTCTGTTTAATAGTAGCTCACTCCTTTCAGAATATTGCCTTTTTACAAACAACAGAAAACAAAATACTTAGATGTATACACCATGCCAGCCCTAACAATTACGACTGCCCTACCCTTCAAAACAGGAAATTGCTACATGTTGCCTCCCATTTTATTTTTTGTCTCATCTTCAAACTGCTGTTTAAGAGCTGCTGTCTTCCTCAACAATATTCTATATATTTGAGAAGTAAACCTGTCACTTAGAACAAATCAAGGTCTACAGCTGGTAAAGCTGCATTTTAACTATCTACCACCTAAAGTGCTTTTTGCAAAATTTCACCTGCTTCCTAAAAAGCGCTACCAGATGACTATTTTAAAAGCTTTAAAAGTCAGCTGACAAACCATCTTACTCAGGGAAGTAAATGGAAATGTAACCAAGATCCAGGCTAAACATGTAGATTTTCAGTGTTATCAGCATATACTCTGCATAAATTGTATAATCCCTAATTTGTTCAGGCACAAACAAAGCTATTCAATCTTATGGTATAAGAATAATAACATATTCCGACTCTGACTGCAGAGTGCTGTACTCACTTGGTAAAAGAAAAAACAGCATAGCTTGCTGACTTCTCTACTGTACTGTACTTAGACTGTTTGTTTCTTTTTGTTTAAAGAGTTTTCTTCATTGTGAAGTACCTTCTACATTCTATACTTTAAATCCTGTGTCATTAGGAATATATATAATCTCATGTTATTGTTTCCTTGACATAAAAATGCTTTCTTCCTTCGTTTGCAGCGCGTGTATTTTTCAATGTGTTAGTCATGTTGTTACATTATGCACTTACTTTTGTATGTTTAATCTCCATTTTTTGATATATTCTTCTACAGTGTTCATGTATTTCGTCTTGCCTTTTAGCCTTGGTCATTGCTGAAAAGGGTCGTCAGACCAGTCTACCCACCTGGTTAACAAATGTAAATATTTAAATAACACCTGTCGCTGTCAGCATTGCCTGTGGAAAGCCAGTATTGCAAATGTGTTTAACAAAGCATTGTCACATTTTCTATCTCAGTACACAACAAAATATCAGCATCATTGTATATAGTAGCATAGCCTATAACCAGGTTTTACCATTTACTGTGGTTTCTAGTGCATAAAGAGGGCTCACAATGTCCATGGTTACCCCCATTTACATGGTTCCACAATAACAGACAGAAGTCCCAAAGCAGCCCTAGTTTTGTTTCCTGCCTTGCCAACTTTTTTCTCATTGCTCATACCTCCTGCAGTACCCTCTCACACCTTTTTTCAATATCTGACCAATACAAAATTTGCATATGCTTCATTTTTGTGAGTTTTATGCTCATACAGCCTGAAAAATGAATTTTGTAGACTCGAATCATGAGTGCCCAGTGGCAGTCTGCCCTTGAGAGTCAGAAGCTTCTTCATATTCTACTTTAAATGTATATATCTGAGAGCTGTGCTTGTCTCAGCTTTCTTTCTGAGATCCTCTCCAGCTCCCTTTCCAAAGCACTTTTTGATAGCTGTGGCTCAGATTTAGGCTTCCTTTTCCTACCCAGATTTCTCTTAAATTGTCAAATACCAAAGGAAGTCCTGTACCTTTCAAAAGCTGTGGCTCAGATTTGGAATTGCTGTTTCCACTGATCTCATTCTCTAAAGAAGCCAAATCACCAGTCTGTGTTGGAGAGGAGAATTGTTTGGTTCTCTCTCTTACTTTCTTCAAGCACTGTTCTCCATGCCTGGCTGAATGAAATTACAAGTACACATTGCACTACATCATCACAACAATTTTGTATAAAACATCTGCCGGGATGTTGCTAGACAATGACACCCATTTATTTTGCTGGACCCTATTCTTATCCAAATGAACTCTGGCCAAAGGAACCAGAAAATGTATTCCTCACATCGTCCTACCTGCATTAGACTACCTGGGCAAGTAAGGTTCCTTTCTGCCAACTACATATCTAACAATAGTTATGCCTGTTGCAGCTTCACTCTTAGCAAAAGTTTATTTTTCAAACTTCAGGATAGCATCCAGCCATTGTTGTAATCTGGAGACACTGCAGTCTCAAGACAACAAAGAAATGTCTGTCCATCCACCTCTATTAACTCTCTCACCTGGTTTTGTTCACCACTCTGTTTCTATGGACATGCAGATGCTACAAGCCACATTTGGTTACACTAGAAGCTTTCATTTTCAAGTAGACTCCAAAGAATCTTTCCTTCAGATAGACAGTAAATGTTGGATGTGTTATGGAGAGGAAAGAAATAATTGGGAATGTATTTTTTGGGATTATAATGAGTCAGCAGACTTTAAAAGTTCCCTGCAGACTACTCTTTCAGAAATACTGGGTGAGAAAATTGGTATAACTAAATAAATGATTTTTGAGATATGCTACAGAATGGGAATTACCTAGATATAGTAAGGCCTTGCTGAATCTAATTATTATGGCTGCCAAAAAAAGCAATTACTAGAAAATAGAAATCAAAGTCTAAACCAACTGTACTAGAAGTAGTGAGTATAGCAACAGAGACAAAACAAATGGAAATGGGAACTTTAGAAAAGTGTAGGAGTAAATAACATAGAATAAATGGGAATTGTGGGAACAATGCATGCAGAATAACATTATGGAGGAAGAATGAGGTGTAAAAGAAGGCAGGATTTGAATGAGCTACGTAATGTATGAATGACAATGACTGGATACATCATGAGTGATGCATAATGTTTTCAACTAAAATATGCCAATATGATTTGTTTTCATTTATATAACTGTATGATTGCCTGTGTCATAAGTGATAATTTAATAAAGATGTTTCATGTTTAAAAAAAGACCATGGCATGTGCTGGAGCAAGTAGTTCCTCCTTTCGCCTATATAACCAGGATGGTTTAAACTATCCTACACCAGTTCTTCCATATCCATGTGAAGTGTAAGCACATCCTACTTCCTTATACTAAAATTCCTTAATCAGTATTATATTGAAAGGTACATGACAACTTATTGATAATAGTTACACAATGAAAGCAAAACACTCCATAAACTAAAAGCATGCTATAAAATCTCACATCTGTTCAGCTCTACAGCTCATAATGCCTTAGCTAAAAATGTGCTTATCCTTAAAACTGAGCATGGGCCCCTTCCAGTAACTTTACATTCCAGCTCAAACACTTTTAAAATGAACTACTGCAAATAAAATCTATAGATTTGTTCTTGCAGAACCCTGAACTCATCACTTGCAAGCTTGTACAGTGGAGTAAGTGTCTACCAATAAATGACAGGGCTACATTTTTAATTAGCTGTCAAATCAAGAAGCTATTAAAATATAACACTGCCCCCCTGAAAACAAAATGACAAATTATGGGGTCTATCTGCACAATTAGAGACAGTCAAGAACCTAATTTTAAATCATCCGCTGGAGAAAAAGCTATCTCTAGACTAGGCAAGGCCCAGCTATTTGGAATTAGCTACCTGACGATATCAAGCAACAAGATACACTTCCATTATTTAGAAACAAACAAAAGGAACTGCAAAATACAATATGATGATGGCTAGTCCTTGCTGCTCATGCTATAGTCACACTTTTCTTGTAGAAATAGACGTACTTTAACAAATGGTGGGTGAATGCCTACTTTAATTGTACTTAGTTTAAATAATATCACTTGCATTTATAAATGTATATAACATACAAATGTATTGTCTCTACTGTTACTGTACTATGCATATTTCTGTGTTCTTTAGTCTATGTATAATATTATGTTTGATAGTCCACTTACCTGTCATCAAACTGAAATATTAAATACATAAATAAAATAAATAAACATTTAAAGTCATAATACTGAATGCAAAATCCTGAAATGACAAACTTTTGAAACTTTACGATGCTAACTTAAAATACCTACTAATAGCATACATGCATTACACACATATATTACACCAACACACAGCACTCAGCAAATAATATAATATAATATAATATAATATAATATAATATAATATAATATAATATAATAGTGAAAGTTGGAAATGAGTCTTCTGTGAGGGTGCTGTTCTTTACACGTAAGTATTTTCATTTCAGCATTTTGTCATTTTAGTATTGTATATTAAGTATTATGACTTTCAGTATATAAACTTTTCAGAAAGTTTACATGGGCCTGTATCTAAAGCTGCACTTTGCAGCTACTTTATTGCAAACATACTATACTTTTCTTGACTGAAGTGCCCAGTGACTCCAGGTTTTGGCTGAAAGGGCTGAAAGGGGGTTGATGACCAATTAATTATTTAACAAAGAAAAAAGAAACAAACAAATAGCAACATGAGCTTTATAATTTGAAAAAAGGCAATTATTAAAAAAAACAAAGAGACAAACAAACAAATAAATAAGAGCTCTGCCAGTGACCATCCCTTTTAAACCCCCAAAGGGGATGGGACACATAGGTACATTTCAGGATTTCTGGCAGATGCACTTTTTTTTTTTTTACTGTAGAATTCTGACTTTTAACAGAACAAAACTTTTAGTGACAAATTAATGAAATCTGCTTTTCTTTTTCTTCTGCAAGGCTGAACCTGAGCATAGGAATTTCAGCCATCTGGACATCTTGAAACTGAATGTAATACTGAAAGTTAATTGTAACTCAAAGACATTGGAAAGAATGGCTTACAGAAGGCAGATTCATGAGTAAGAAATGTCAGCTGATGCTGTTAAGAAAGTGTCTCTAAAGTCATGCAAAGCTTCCACAAGTTAGCAGCAAGTTATCTTAACTGACATACAGTGCAGTATAAGGAATATGATTAGCCGATGCAGCAATATTCTGCCACTTTTCATCTTATTTACAAGTTTTGAAATTCATCTCTAGGACAGTGCAGATATGCCTGCAAAATTCATCATTCTTTTCTGTAGCTGAAGCATACTACAAAATGGTAGGAACAATCCCATTTCATTCTTTGGTAGGTATTGTCAGGAATCTATGTCAACCTGCCCCTGTATTGACATAAATCAGGAAAACAAATATACCACAGCACAACCTGAGTGAAAATGAATATTTCTTGGATGTCCACATTTCTAATATATTTGTTTTTGATTCAGCTTTATAATTTGACTAAATAAATTCTACTGTTAGCAAGAAAACAATAAATTCCTGGTTTCAATGAAGTGTAGGGATGTCGAAAACAGCTAGCTGTTTAATTTTATTCAGTTAATCTTAAGAGAATCAAAACTATGATTTTCCAGGTTAGCTCAAACATTTATTAATACAGCAAATGAGTGGTGAGATAATTCATTTGGGAAATATTTTTATATTGCCTGGTTAAAATACGAAGACATTTCAGATACATTGTTACTGCAACCATTTATATTTACTTATCTGATTATAGCATAATTCCTAGACAGAAAACTAGTAGATTTCTGAAGTCATTCAAATTAAGTATACACTTTGTCCATTAAGTCATTATTCACTATGTCTGACCAGCATGGCTGAGTGAGCAGAGGGAGGGTACAATACCTTCTGAAGGAAGTATAGTGACAGAGGATGCTTCAACTGGAGGCTAAGGATAGATGACTCAGTAAAGAGTAAAAAAATTGCTATTAAGAGGCACAATAAACACAGAAAAAAAAAAACACTCCTTGGCAGCAGGGTGATGCTGTAACAGAGTCCTCAGTCACCTTACAGGCCTTGGATATGGATCATTTACAGGCTGTGGGAAGGTTTAGATGCGTCCAAAAATTCTATGAATGATGACAGAAGGTGGTGGCAGCCACAAGGAGCCAAAAAAAAAAAAAATAAATAAAAAAAAAATACTGTCTTGATTTATTCACTTGTCTCTTGGACAAATGGACTAGTTATTCCATAATGTTCCGTCATGACACAGCCACAGGTGCAAGGCTACAGACATAAGCAGTTTAGAACAACTAACAAGCCTGTATGTCATTGGGAAATGGTAGGAGATTGGAGTACCAATATGAACCTCACACTGAGAGTAAGAATACAGAGACTCCTTAAAGCATAACATCAAGGCAGCTCAAACTCCAGATATTGGAGCTGTGAGGCAGCAACATTAATAACAGTATAACCAGCCACTTATGTTTCAGAAGCTCAGAAAAATAACAAACTTATACCACAGTCTGTATGGATAAATTAGCTCTCATATACAGGTATAGGGAGACAAAAGGAAAGGAAGACTTCATTTTTACTGCATTTGAGAATGCTGACAGCTTTCTGTGTGAGAGGGAAAATAAATGGTCCAATAAATATAAAAACTTTGCAAGGCAGTTTATTAATTTTCTTATTTATGTCATTTCATTTAGCCAGGTGCAATACACACAAGTATCACTGCTCAGGGGCAATACTTAAGCACCATTGTGTTAATTAACTTGCTCAAAGTGATGTGGTTTAGGATTAAAAAGTGAAGAAATCTAAGCAAGGACTACAGAATAAAACTCTCTGGCAGCTCATTAAACCTAAGAGCTCAACTGTGAGTTTGTTCCTCCTTTTCAGAGAGAAAGGGGACTTGCAGTGCTTGAGGCACTTTTAAATTTATCTAAGACTATGCAAACATGTTGAAATAATTAATTATTTTACACTCTGAATGTTTACTTAAGAAACAAGAAGAACAACACCAACAGTGCTCATCTTCAGTTTATGCACATACACATACACAAAGACATAAGGACTTATGACCACATAAGTGGGTAATTTTTATTACTTTTTTACCTGCAATAATTCAAACTGTACAAGGCTGTGCTATTGACTTGTTCTAATATGCCAACCAATAAGTCAAATTTCATATTTTTGCAAAATGTCAGCATCTGTTCTAACAAAATTCCAGAGATGTTAATGTTAAGTTAAAGTCACAAAGTGTGACATTTAAAAGTAATTCAGTGTAAAATATGGTAGAATATACTAATTGTTTTACTTTACTGATTAACACAATTTGTCTTGAATAAGGTACTACATAGCTGCTTATTGTTTTACTAAAATATAAGACACTCTTCATTTAACTTTAATGTGGTTCTTTATAATAATAATCCACTGCTGGGTGTAGGTAATGTTGGATTTACCCACACCCAGCAGTGGGTTATTGCTATTACACAATGACATTATTTAAGAAAAAAAGTTACTTACTTTTCTTAAATAATGTCCTTGTATAATGGTGCTGTGCTGCTCTTTCGTGTTTTACCCCGGTTGTATCCTGGGGCTTTCTTGATGTACTGCACATGTGTTTGGGACTTACGTTCCCATGCTTACACAGTACATTAGTGCTGTGTAAAGGAAGCAATGGAAAAAGGAAAATCTTGGTTGCTTTTTTTGTTCTTAATTTAAAAAAAATGAAATCAGGAGACTTTCAAGGTACGGGAGAGACAGGACAAAGAGAATATAGGCATAAGCAGGTACGTTTCTCTAGCTTTGCATAACTTACCTGATTATCCTTGTATGTTTCTCTGTCCCAACTGTCTCATTCTTTTGATGTCTCTGGCTTTTGAATTTTTATTTATATATATGAATAGAAGAAATTCTGGGCGACCAGACTTTTTTCCATTGATATATGCTCGATTTACAACAGACACGCTGGGTGGGCTGACCAATGAGCATGCTTGCTTTGGAATGTTAATGACCAGTTATTGTATAATAAATATTAAACTTCATACAGACATAATGATCAGGAAGACATACCTGGTATCTCCACTTCAAGAAGTGACAGGACTTTTAGTACAAAAATCGGTATCCAGCAAAGAGCGTCTGTGAACACAATGAAGAAAAAGCGTTTGGCTAGTGTCACTTCATTTTTAAGATGGCTGCTGAATTCCTTGGTCATAACTCCAGTCTGATGTATGCTGTAGAACATGCTTGCATATGAAAATACTATAATTATGAATGCCATCAAGTTCAGACCTGTATAGAAAGTAAATCAAGACAAAAATTAGCAGAAAGAACCAGACAACGTTTTCCACACTATAATTATATATTATTGATGGTAATATACTCATTTTGGGTCAGTTTTTAAGATTCTGAATGCTTTTATTAAATGCACTAACATCCTTATTTTACACATGGTGTGCCAATCCCAGAAAGTTCTCATGGGAATGCAACATACGCTATTAGATTTGTAGTTCAAAACTGAATGTGGATAGTGATGTGTCACTCAGGGGTCTACAGAAACATTGCTGCCACCTACTGGGCAGCAGCAGTATATGCATGGAAGAAAGTCCTGGCAAACTAGTTCTGTAATATATGCCATGACAACCTTATACCTTCCCATAAAGTTGACATGAGTGGATTTTGTCTCAGGAGTGATTACTTGCTTGAGTTTTGTCTGGATAGTGCTGTTCTGTCAGTTGTCCTTCCAGGGGTTTTTGGTGCACCATGATGCATAAGATACTTGTTATTTCAGCTGAGTGGATTCCTCTACCAGTTGTGTGAAGGCATATAGATTACATGGCCATTGAACTTATTGGCCAAAAACATACAGGAAGCAACCATATAAATATGCAGAAAGATTTACCAAGTCACAGCCGTATTAATATGGTACACATTTAGGTCCACAAAACTCTTTGCATGAGTGATTTAGGAGCACTGCCTTGTTATGCAGCTTGTTCAAAGTTATACCGAGTGTAATGGGGACTGAAGGAGCCAAATCCAGGATGAATATCATTAACAGGTCACAGTCTTAACCCTTACACATATATGTTACATGAAAGGTACTGAAAAGTGGTATGTGAAAATATCTAGGGATATGTATTAATACAGTTTTCAGTAATTCTTAACAAAAGGGAATTAGCACTTTAAAGTTACAGTCATTGGCACAGGATTGTTCCAAAATAAATAAACTCTGGCTACTGACTGCCTTAGCTGCTACTCTGTATAAATACTGGAGTAAATGATAACCTGGTCAGCAAGATGGACTGACCACTATGTAAAGCATTTTTTGAGAGCAGTAATTCTTTTGGACTCCCTTCAGTAGAAAATCCCCAAAGAAATGTTTTGAATTATTTTATTCCTCTGGAAGCAGATAACTACTGCTGTATTTTATTGTTTTGTTGGCACCTTTTAAAGTATACAGAAAACAAACAAAAAATATTTTACATGTCAGCGCTCACATAGGATGCAACTGTCTGTGACATGGCTCTGTGCTTATACCAGCTTGGATAATTCCTTTCTACTGTTTCATATAAGACTTTCTGCCTTAATACTTTCTGTCCAGTTTCTCACAGACACTCTTCTAAGGGAAATTATAATCAGCACTCTGTGTTCTATCAGGCTAAATGTTACTGAAATTAATGTATTTTGCTTGAGGGAGTGAAAATAGCGTTTTGTTATCATTTCTGCCTGGATTCTCTTCTTATATCAAAATCAGAAATTAATTTCAAAAGATACATTTTTTTAATTATTTTTTCAGTATGTGTGTTTGTGTGTGTGTCCATGCAATCTGACACTATAAGTTTCACAGAGCTGTAACTTTTAAACAGGAAACCCTACCCAATTGTTCTTCTTGTTTCCTAGTATGTTTCTGGTGGGTACATTTGGTGTATATGATTAAACAAATAAAAAAAAAAAACAGATTAAGATTCATTCCAAAAATATCCCCCCAAGTGATTATCTAGTTATGGATCCACTTGTGTATATATTGCGCTGTCGAGTGTTTGTCAAAAATGCACAGCTTGCATATTCACAGTTTTCTGAATGTTAGCAGAAGTGCAACTGCTTCCCTTTGCCCTACCCAAGCTACACCTCAGCTTCCCATCGTTTGGCATGAGAACCACTGATACCCATTTACACGACAAAGGAATCAGTCCTTTTTTTCAATACTTTATTTGTAAATCTTTAACGAGTATAATATTACTTTTTTTCTTTATGCATTGCCTAGAAGTCTAACTCTTTGTGCATTATGAGAGGCACCATTGTCAATACATCATCTCTAAAAATTTGAAAAACTATTCTCTATTAAAATATTCAATATTTTTTTCATGTTTACTCATCATTCTCTGTCTAGTGCAATCTTTCATAATACTAGAAAACAGTAACACTATCCTTACTGTGTCTTTACTAAAAGCTGTTCCACCATCTTTTTGAAGGTCAATTGCTGCAACTGAAGTTGCCTTAATTTGTCATGATTTTCTGATAAATTACAAAAATCATGGATAAACTGTCCTACATGATTTCTTATTTCTTATCCAAAAACTCTTACTTTTTGTCTGATTGTTCATCGTGTTACTGTAATGATATCCTACCTTTCTAAATTTTATTTTGCAGATTTGCCAACAAATTTCTGTTTCTTGGCATTATCTATCTTCTTTTTATTAGCAAACTACTATGGCTTTTTATCTCTGAATGTAATTTCTCCTTGATAGATCCCAATTTGCATCTTGCCTTGTTGGTTCTTTCATATCTATTGTAATTAATTCTCAATAAAGTGTTTGTGAAATCGCTGACCAAACTAAATAAATATTCAAGGCACTTAGATTATTCTTTTGAACATCCTAGCTACACACACACACACACACACACACACACACACACACACACACACACACACACACACACACACACACACACACACACACGCACACACACACACACACACACGCACACACGCACACACAAACACTGGTCATAGTCTAACTGCGGCAAAAAGTACACAGTTATTGCCAGAAAGCAAAAACCTTGTCAAAATATCAACATAAACACAATGCAATAAAATCTCTCACAGCACAGACACTGCAGCAAAATTCCCAAACAAAGAAATCAATTGCAGATTTAACAGTCTTACCCTCTACCTCTAGAGGAAAAAAGAACTCAGGTTAGCATTTTGCACAGAGAACCAATAGTCAGTATGCCATATTTCTTCATTAAGTGCTTTTAGAAGCCAAAGGATATACCTCCCTACTGAGCAAATTAATCTGACCATTTTTTTTCCAGCAACCTCAGGATACTGCAAATCTCTGGAGTTGAACGTGTTCTTTTATTCTAGTGCTTTCCAGATGAATGTTTTTGTTTCCATCACAGATGCTGTAGAGGTAATTGCCTCAGCAAAAGAATAATTATCTTTGGCACAAATTATGTGGCGGGTATCATACCTATAGTCTGCAGCTTTAAGCTCAGAATACAACATACTTAGAAATAGTGCATTGTTCAGATTACCTGATAAGGCAACAGGTCACCTGTCTTCTTATTCTTTTACAGTACTTGCCAAAAAGCAAGGTGGGAAATATTCTTGTTATCCCATCAAAACAATCAAATATCCCCACTGAGAACTAGCTTCAGTTAGGTTTCTATGTGAAGCATTATCAAAGACAACTAGTTCCTGGGCCCATCCCTCTCCAGGAGTTGAAATTTTGGAGCTTCTTTTGCAGAATGGATTTTCTAAATAGTCTTGTTTTTTTTCATGAATAATTTGCACAATGGTATGTCTATGCTGGATGCCTAACAGAATCATGAAAGATAACGTTTCATTTATTTTGCCGAGCAATTCACATAATTTGCCCTTTGTTTAATCTTAGAAAGTACATATCATCTGGGGTAAGGGTGGCATCTTACTGTAATGACCTAGATGGTTCCTAGTCAATAGAATGTCATTTTTTGTAACTTTCTTCATATAACAAAACCTCTATAACAATAATAGTCAAGTCCAGTCCCACATAACAAAAGTGAGTGTCAGTTTTCTTACAGGGAATAACTGAATTGACAAAGCACTGTAATTTTCTGCATATAACATCAATCACATGGCTCTCAAGCACTGTCGTGGCATAATTTTTCCTCACTAGCCAATAGGTTACATCAGTGTCAACCTGTGAGGTTCTTCCTCTTGGGATAACAATGATGCATTTTACTTTGTTATACCAGTAAAGGGATGCATCTGCCAGAGCATAAACATACTTCTTGAAGTCCAGCAATCATGCTAGAGATCTGCATTAGGCTGGGTAGACAGAAATTTCACAAGAGAATTCCACACCTTGCAGAAATGATGACTTAATGTCCCTGGAATGAACATTCCATTGCCTTTTGGAAGATTATGCCCAAAAGGAGATGACAATGTTCTGATACACATGCTGGTGAGTCTTTGGAAGGCATTATTTGCAAATTCTTCAAACCCTGTAGCCACAAAAATGCTTAGGGTTTTATTTCTTTTGGAGCTTCTTAGAGGGTGCATAGCCACATTTTGAAGATACATTTTTGGTCAACATCATCAGCTTCTTCAAACAACATGTTATCTTTCTAGCTCCATATCTCACCCTGTTTAGCAGACTCAGATGATACACCCTTAGTCAGGAATATCTTGTGTTTCATATTGGAGTTAATGGGCTGTATCTGATCAATTCTTGGTTCAATATGGATATCTTTTACATGTGGCATGTGGCATGTCAACAGATCCTTCATTGGTTGCAGTATCACTTGGATAATAGGATCACAGGATCACAGGAAGTTACTAGGCTATTGGCCTTGAGGCCCTTTATAAGCCTAGCCAAGAGTTTAGCCCATATTTAGGCAAGACAGCTCACGATGCCCCTGTCCAGCAGGGATATGGGTGGAATCCCAGGGGTATATTTTCTGTTTCCCATCCAGTTATCCAGGATGTGCTTAAAAAGAAGTAAAGAGGTACTCTTGCTTGATGTTGAGAGGGAGACTTTTCCATAGATGGGGGAGTAACTAACGAATCAATGGACTGAGAAACGCTATTAGTAGGATACCTTAGAAGTAAGCACGAATCCAACAAGCAATAATACCACCAGTTTAATATAAATATTTAAAACATATAATTTAAATACACATCGGATTTAGCATTTTCATCCACTACAATGTGGACTTCTTCAGAATAGTTTTAATTAATCAATTACCCCCTTTATATACTTTCAGGCGCCAAAATAACAAATTTCATTCCTTTAAAAAGACATGCACTAATAAAAACATTTTTTATATCTATATTGTGCATTTAATAAAAACTTATTGTAATCTTATTCAATTGATGTCCCCAAAACAATAACTCTTACTTTTCCTGTAATAATTAGTACTAAAAGAACATAGAATCATATTTATATACCTGTGTCATACTTTTTCATTGTACTTAAAATACACTGTGCAACTGAATGTCAAAAATAATTATAATAAATGTTATAAACTATTGCACTGATAATCACATCGCAACATTTGATATTTACTATTGTATAACATGTGATGAAAAATACAAAAGTATCCTATTTCATACATTGTGGCTCAGTACAGGGATAAGTATTTTATTAATGCATTATATAATCTCAAGCAAATGCTTGTGTATCTTTTTCTCCAAAATAAACTTGTTGTGTTGTTATATATTAATTTCTTGAAAAAATCTTTTTCTATTATTCTACATTCCCTAAGTATATCTCTGCAACATGGGTTTTATAGTTATATAGTTATTTAATCCATGTGCAGTTGAGGCATCTGTCAAAATTTGCCATCTCACTTCTCTTTCTCCTAAGATGGCTTTATAATTGCCTCCTCTATGTCCCATCTTTAACTGTTCTAATATGGCAAATCGGAATTCATGACTATCCCCATATTTTGCAACATGTCTAGAAAGTGCATTAGTGCTGTCATTTTTTCTAATAGTATATGCATGATCATATATTCTTTTTTTGAACATTCTTTCTGTCTTTCCTATGTAGAAGCTGGGACTTAGCCATATATATGATATTCCTGGTATTACAGTTACCATACTGGAATACAATCCCAATCTTATTTATATTTTCCAAGGTAATACCTTCTTTTTCAAATATGGCATGACACTGTCTACAGCTTCCACATCTCCTTGTACCCTTTCTCTGCAGATCAATTTCCCTTATTGTATTTCTCCTCTCTAAAATCAATTTCACATTAATTCCCATTTTATAAACAAATAGAGGGGTCTCTCCTACTATATTCTTTATTTAATTATCAACCGTGAGAATGTTCCAGTGTTTGCTTAGTATGTCTTTTACTTATTTTGCCTGAGGCGTATATTCCATTAATAAAATACTTATCCCTGTACTGAGCCACAATGTATGAAATAGGATACTTTTGTATTTTTCATCACAAGTTATACAATAGTAAATATCAAATGTTGCGATGTGATTATCAGTGCAATACTTTATAACATTTATTATAATTATTTTTGACATTCAGTTGCACAGTGTATTTTAAGTACAATGCAAAAGTACGACGCAGGTATATAAATATGATTTTATGTTCTTTTAGAACTAATTATTACAGGAAAAGTAAGAGTTATTGTTTTTGGGATATCAATTGAATAAGATTACAATGAGTTTTTATTAAATGCACAATATAGGTATAAAAAAATGTTTTTATTAGTGCATGTCTTTTTAAAGGAATGAAATTTGTTATTTTGGCGCCTGAAAGTATATAAAGGGGCTAACTGATTAATTAAAACTATTCTGAAGAAGTCCACATTGTAGTGGATGAAAGTGCTAAATCTGATGTGTATTTGAAATATATGTTTTAAATATTTATATTAAACTGGTGGTATTATTGCTTGTTGGATTCGTGCTTACTTCTAAGGTATCCTAATAGTGTTTCTCAGTCGATTGATTCGTTAGTTGTTCTAAACCCTATTTAATTGTTTTTTTTCACATTGTGGTTGTTATGGATACCCTAGAGGATGTTTAGTCTAACAAACGTGCACCAGGAGATGAGGGCGACCTGCAAAGACTTCAGATGGAGGTCTCATTATTAAAAGGCGAAGTTACACGACTTTTGGAATTAATGACTCAAACAGAGCCAAAACGGCACGTTACACAGAGCCAGAAGAGAGCATCTAACCTATCGCAAGACAGTGATTTAGACGTGGAGTTCCCT
The DNA here is from genome assembly GCF_019279795.1 of Protopterus annectens. Lineage (NCBI taxonomy): Eukaryota > Metazoa > Chordata > Ceratodontiformes > Protopteridae > Protopterus > Protopterus annectens. Next base: position 740,384,380 of record NC_056729.1, on the reverse strand, counting down.
AATGGTCAGAAAATTCGAATGGGTGCTTCTACAGTGCTAGAAACTGTGGATTTACAAAGAACTGGCATGGAAATCAGTCAGTTTTCTGAGAAATAATTTACCTTTGATTTCTCACTATATAATTTAGATGATGAAGCTCGGCGCACTGGAACTAAGCTTAAACGTAATATGGCAGTAAGGACTTATTCTTCAGCTGTGCACAACGGAACATTAGAGGACAAAGGTACTGTTAGACACAGCTCTAGCCCTAGAGCTTGTGTTACTAATATTCAAGTAGCTAATAGCAATTTGGGACAAAACACTGTAAAGTTGGACAATTTTTTACAGAAGGATGTGTGTTTTGATAATTTAAGTCAGGCAATTTGTTCAGAAAGCATTGTTAGGGACACAATGCCTGGCTCATTGAAAGAATTAATTTATGCCTTTGGGAAAACATTAAATATAATCAAGGGCATTTAGATTGATAACGCTTATTTAAACAAATGTCTTGCACTGAAAATAGTCCCTAAGGGACTACGTTTTTTTTAAATACCTATGGGTGTATGGTTAAATGATCAAGTATGTGATGAATTTGATGCTTTATTCAATAGATTTGGTTTTGATTATATGAAATTATTAATTAAAAAGAATGATGAGAAATTGTGTAAATTGATTGAGAAGGTAGAGAAATTAAACAAAGCTATAACTAATGATTTACTGTTTGAACAGTGGGAGAGATTATATTTCAAGCAATATACATTAGCTGATAAGAAGGCTCAGGACATTTTTCAAAAGAAAAATAAAAAAAAATTAACAGGGATACTTCAGATTATAAAGCTAATAGAGCATATCCATGGAAGAATAGAATTAGTAGGTATGATGAGAAAAATGAAGACAGGGATACATATGGGTCTCACCCACAAAATCAGGAGGAACAATATGGGGAAGAGAAAGCACATTTTTGTGGAGAATGGAAACAAAATCAATGGGGGAACTGGAAAAATAATTGGAAGTGGAGGAGGAACAGACAGGGATGAGGACAGAGAAATTCCAACAATCAGGTTTGGAGAGAATACACGAGATAGAGAAGGAAGATGTGACAAATAGTGTATATGATTTAAATGATGTTACATTTATGCAAGAGACAAATCCTGACAATATCATTAATAGTAAAGATAACTTTAACATCTATAATTATACTAGTTTAGTGGTTGGTGAGGAGCACTTTAAACTATTTTCAAAAGGTATGAAATATATACCTAAGAAGAAATTTCATGTAGTAGACTGTCTTACTGAGATAAAATTATTTCTTAGGAAAATTAACTTAGCTGTACAGTTTCACAACAAGCTACTACTGACAGGTAAAGAAAGGTTAAAGAAAAAAAGTACTTATATACCCCCTACTCATCCAAATGTAGCCATCTATGAGAAAATAGTAGCTAAAGAGAGTTATAGCTTACAGAATGATGTAAGACATAAAAAAATGAATAGTAATTTATCTAATGATGAGATTCATTTATTACAACGGCTTAAGGAAGATAAAAATATTAGAATAATGAAGCCGGATAAGGGAGGGGGGTAGTTATGTATGATGCACATGAATATACTAACAAAATCTATCAAATCCTTCATGAATCGGAATTATGTCTCAGTGTCAAAAAATGAAATAAACATTGGATATAAATGTATAGATATGTTTTTAGAAGAGTTCTTATTAGATGGACGCATAACAAGTGATACTTTTAAGTTTTTGAGTGTTGAGCATCCCATATTGACAACAATAGTAGGTGTACCAAAAGTGGATAAAAATATCATAGATCCACCTTTCCGTCCCATTATATCAGGAAGTCATTCAAAAACATTTCCATTAGGAATAGCTATCGACAGATGGCTTAAATATATTTATAACAAGATTCCACACTTAATTAAGGATTCTTGGGCCTTTCTTAGTAATATAACATCAGATTTATGGAAAAAGAGAATTATATTCCTCACGGTTGATGTGACAGATTTATTTTCAAGTATTCCCAAGCAAAAAGGATTGGAAAGTTTTTGTAATAGTATTAGACAACATTCAAACCTGAAATGGGACCAGATAAATTTAATTATGGAATTAATGTCCATTGTACTAGAGTATAATTTCATCTATTTCGAAGGAGAATATTATAAGCAAACTAGAGGAGTGGCAATGGGGGCAGCATGTGCCCCTATTTTTGCCAACCTAGTTATGCTAGATTGGGAAACTGAAAAAATATTTAAAAGTGAATACTATAAGTACATTAGATATTACTCAAGATTTCTGGATGATATTTTTATTTTATGGGATGGTCCAGAACAAACTATTAGTTTATTTATAGATTATATAAACAGTACAAGTGATCATTTAAAATTCACACATAGTTATAGTACTGAGGGTATTGCATATTTAGACACTTACATATCTACTACAAGTAATGGATTTAAATCTCGAATTTATAGAAAGCATACCTTCTCCAACAATTATCTAGAGTACTCTAGTAACCATCCCTACAAAACAAAGAAGAGTATATTTAAAGGACAGTGTATACGAGCGGCAAGGATGACATCAACTTATACAGAGATGTTAGATGAGATAGAATTTATAAAAGAATTATTTAGGTCCAGAGGATACCCTGTAGAATTATTGAATGACACGAAAAAGTATGTAATTAATGAATGGGGGAAAAATATACACCAGTTCTAGGTAAACAACAATTAAATAAGCCAACAGCGGTTGACAATGCAATAGATAGATACAATAGAGCTTGTATATTGGAATATATGCCTCAGGCAAAACAAATAAAAGACATATTAAACAAACACTGGAACATTCTCACGGTTGATAATGAAATAAATAATATAGTAGGAGAGACCCCTCTATTTGTTTATAAAATGGGAATTAATGTGAAATTGATTTTAGAGAGGAGAAATACAATAAGGGAAATTGATCTGCAGAGAAAGGGTACAAGGAGATGTGGAAGCTGTAGACAGTGTCATGCCATATTTGAAAAAGAAGGTATTACCTTGGAAAATATAAATAAGATTGGGATTGTATTCCAGTATGGTAACTGTAATACCAGGAATATCATATATATGGCTAAGTGTATGACCTGTCCCAGCTTCTACATAGGAAAGACAGAAAGAATGTTCAAAAAAAGAATATATGATCATGCATATACTATTAGAAAAAATGACAGCACTAATGCACTTTCTAGACATGTTGCAAAATATGGGGATAGTCATGAATTCCGATTTGCCATATTAGAACAGTTAAAGATGGGACATAGAGGAGGCAATTATAAAGCCATCTTAGGAGAAAGAGAAGTGAGATGGCAAATTTTGACAGATGCCTCAACTGCACCTGGAGTAAATGATTATATAACTATAAAACCCATGTTGTAGAGATATACTTAGGGAATGTAGAATAATAGAAAAAGATTTTTTCAAGAAATTAATATATAACAACACAACAAGTTTATTTTGGAGAAAGAGATACACAAGCATTTGCTTGGGATTAAATAATGCATTAATAAAATACTTATCCCTGTACTGAGCCACAATGTATGAAATAGGATACTTTTGTATTTTTCATCACATGTTATACAATAGTAAATATCAAATGTTGCAATGCGATTATCAGTGCAATAGTTTATAACATTTATTATAATTATTTTTGACATTCAGTTGCACAGTGTATTTTAAGTACAATGAAAAAGTATGACGCAGGTATATAAATATGATTTTATGTTCTTTTACAACTAATTATTACAGGACAAGTAAGAGTTATTGTTTTTGGGGCATCAATTGACTAAGATTAAAATGAGTTTTTATTAAATGCACAATATAGGTGTAAACATTTTTTTTTATTAGTGCATGTCTTTTTAAAGGAATGAAATTTGTTATTTTGGCGCCTGAAAGTATATAAAGGGGCTAATTGATTAATTAAAACTATTCTGAAGAAGTCCACATTGTAGTGGATGAGAGCGCTAAATCTGATGTGTATTTGAAGTATATGTTTTAAATATTTATATTAAACTGGTGGTATTATTGCTTGTTGGATTCGTGCTTACTTCTAAGGTATCCTACTAATAGCGTTTCTCAGTCGATTGATTCGTTAGTTGTTCTAAAAGCTATTTAATTGTTTTTTCACATAGATGGGGGAGTCTCTGGGACACAAATCTGTCCCTGTTGATGTCACAGACCAGGTTAAGGCCGCGCGTGTGAGTTACTCGAGTGGAGCTTGGCTTGCGGATATGAAGCAGTCCCATCATGGTGGGGTCCATGATCACCTTGTATGCCAGGCATAGGTCACCTCTGAGGAGTTTGTATGAAACTGAGTAGAGGAATAGGGCTTTTAGCCTATCTGTGTATGGTGGATGTTTGAGACCCTGGATTCTTCTGGTGAGGAACCTCTGTGGTCTCTCCAGCTGCTGCATGTGCTTTGCGAGATACTTATGAGATGAACCAAATAAAAGGCTTTTCTGACCACTGCTGCTGCATGATGGTCAAATGTGAGATTGTTGTCAACCTGAGTACCCAGGTCTCTCACAACAGGTTGTGTGTTTGGGGGGTTGCCATTGATGTGGTAATCAGTAGGGGCCATATTTTTGCTGAATGGTATGATAATACATTTGTTTGCATTTAACTTAAGGCCATACCTTTGCCATCAGTCATTTGTTGCTGTGAGACCCTCTTGCACTATGTTAACATCATTTGGGAAGTCAATGACAGCACCCAACTTAACAGTCATCCACAAACTTGGTCACCCTCTTGCACTATGTTAACATAATTTGGGGAGTCAATTACACCACCCAACTTACAGTCATCCACAAACTTGGTCACCCACAGGCCCTTTGTCTTTGCCTGGACCTCTGAGAAGTAGATACCAGTAGGGGTCCCAGGACAGATCCCTGGGGAACACCACTAGTGACAGGCCTGTTGTCAGAGGTGGTGGCTCCTAGTTTGACCTTGTGGGTCCTATTGGTGAGCCTGTTGACAACCCACCTGATAAGCTAGGGATTTATACCAAGTTGTGTTAGCTTTTCGATTTTGCCCTAGTAGGGGATTGTGTCAAAAGCCTTGGCCAAGTCAAGGTAAGATGTATGTACTGACATTCCCTCATTTGGGGCCTTGGTGACAGTCTCAAAGATGTCAACCAGGTTCAACAGGCAAGATCTGCCTCTGATGAATCCGAATTGGGTGGGGTCAAGTGCTTGGAGATTGCCTATGACCCATAATAATACACTCCATGGCTTTATAGATCAGACTTGTCAAGCTAATGGGGTGATAGTTTCCTTGGTCAGTAGTGGCACCACCTTTGTGCAAGGGGATGACAACAGCAGCTCTCCACTCTGCTGGAATGAAGCCTGTAATTAGCCTGTGGTTGAATAGGGTACTCAATGTTGAAGCTAGTTCTTGCTGGTGATGGTGGAGAATACAGCCTGGGATATTATCAAGTCCAATGGAATCTGTATTCTTTGTCTTGGATAGGACCTTTAACACTTGATCTATGGAGATATGAGGTGCAGGACAAGTATCAGGGATGTCAAATAGGCCTTTGGGGGGTGGGGGGTGAAGTTTGCGCTGAACCTAGCAGCTAGCAGGTTGGCTAAGTCAACAGGATTAGTATAAGTGGTACCGTTAAGTACTAATTAGGAACATACCTGGGCTTTGCCATGGAGGTTCCTGACATAACTGAAGAAGGTTTTGTGGTTCCCCTTTATTTCAGAGGCTAGTTTCAATTTGTAATTGGCTATGGAGATTTTCACTAGTGATCTAATTTGCTTGTTGAGGCTGAGGAGAGTGTTTCTCCAATTTGGAATTTTTTCCTTTTTACCACTGGACAACAGTGTCTTCCTTTTGTTGTAAAGCCAGTTGATAGAAGATGTTCACCAGACAAATTTGTGTTTCCTTGAGGAGCAAGTTTTAGTTCTGTTGGGTATGGCTGAGTCCATATAATTGTACAGGTGCTTGTATACTGCACTGGCATACTGTTCAGCAAAGTTGTATGCATCCTCTGAGGGAGGTGGTGGTGTGAAGTTACTGATACCCTTACTTAAGAGGTTGTAGTCAGCTTTTGAAAATGTTCTTAGTCTGGTTAGGGCTTGGGGGGGGTGTTGGGTGGGATAGAAACTTTGAATGAAACAGACCGATGATCATCTCACCAGGGAAGACCACACTATGGTAGTGGTGCAGCGGTCACCCATGTTGGTGAGGACCAAGTCCAGAATGTTATCTCCCCTTGTGGAGAATGAGAAGAGCTGATCTAGTGCATTAGAACTGATAAAGTCAAGGAATCGTTAGGTGAGTGCATTAGTGCAGGAATAGTTCACCCTGTCTATGGTGGGGTAGTTACGTCACCAAGGATCAGGGTGTTAGTGGGTACCTTGATGGAGTCAAGTAGGCACAGGTAGGAGAAGTGGGTGTCCTGAGTCATGGACGGGGGTCTATAGCTGTCTATAACTTGGATGGGTGTCTTGCCAACCGTCAGTTGCACCTGGAGTAATGCCAGTGCATCATTCTGGAAAACCAGTCTGGAGGTGTGCATGTCCTTAATGAATATAGAGACTCTACCGACCTTAGTCTTTCCGACCTCGTTTTGGAGTCAGAAAGTGTGGAATGAGGTATAGCCTGGTAAGGCAGGGGTGCTCTTTGCATTCCATCAGAGCTAGGTCTTACAAGAAGGGTTGTTCTGTAGGCAAAGAGAATGATGGAAGTCCTAAGGGCCAGAAAATTTCCCAGGAGAGGTCCTCAAGGTTAACTTTTTAGAACTTCCTGTCCACCTAGAGCAGTCAGTTCTCTCCACTCAACCCTTGCTTTCAAACTATTCCATCTACATAAAATGCCATTTTGGCAAATGACAGAGTATAACATTTATTTTATTTATTTTTATTTTACATTTATTTGCTGGGATAGTCCGACTGGATATATGTCCATTTTCAGCGGAGGCCCGAGGAGAAAAGCTCCAATAGCCAATAATTACAAAGATTACACGATAATTACAAAGATTACACATCAAGTTAGTTACATAGAAAATGTAAGACAAAGAGTTATATGCAACGTTTTAGTGTTATTCCCAAAGGGACTCACAGTTTACATGGTCAGACACATTAAAGCAGAAATAATCAGACTGGTACGGTAAATAGCTGAGTTAAGGTATTATGCAGATATGAGTTCATTTTACAGCTTAGTCAGAGTAGGAACATGGACAAAGCCAGTTGACTTTGAGATACTGTATGATGCTTTTTTTGAAAAGACTTAAGGAGGATTGCAGGGTTATATGGTTTGGTAGAGAATTCCAGGTTTTGCCAACAAAGTTGGCAAACAGAGATTCCCCAGCTGAATTGTTAGCTTTGTAGGTTTGGACCATTAGTTTGTCGGCAGATCGTACTGACCTCAGGTTGTTGTATGGCTTTATAATATTTGAGAGTGTGGAGGTATCTTCAGGATGGTTAAGAATTTTGTGGGCTACTAAGAGTTGATTTAGTTGAATTAAGCTGGGAAGTTCTAGCCACCCTAGTTGTTTCAGGTTCTGGCAGTGATGGGTTCTATAGGTGGAGTTAGTGGCGAATCTGGCAATATGGTTATAGCTATGGGAGAGATTATTCATTTCAGTCTTATTTAGGTTTGAGAGTAATGGAGAGGCATAAATAAGAGCAGAGAGTAGTTGCGACCGGGCAATTGCAATTCTAGCCAGTGGGGTTAAAAATGACTTGTTTATTTGGAAAGCCATCTCTGTAATTTTCTGTTTAACAGGATATTGGAGAGTGGTTATACAATTGTTGGTTATCAAAAACAAGACCACATCATCTTCCAGAGATGTTCAAGTATCTCTTACCAGAGCACCACCTCTTCTAAAAAACATGTTGGGGAACAATGCAGTAGAGAAAGTTCCTCCATTATAAAGTAAGGTATTACAGTTCTAGGTTCTTTCCTGTACCCAAGAAAGTAGACACCTTTCTTTTGAATCTTAACAATCATTGCAGGGAAAGAACCATTAGGATTATGCGTCTACTGACATCAAATATACAGGCAATGTTACCATTGCTCTTCTATAGGACTCCACCCATTCCCTCCTTTGGACCACACCTCTCACTTCAACAGTAGGCATGCTCACCTTTGGTGCAGGAAGATCAGAAGAATATGGTTTCTGTTCCTACACTAGCTACTTGGATTAATTTTCCCTGCTTATATTGCTTTGCAGCATAAGAGGTGCTGCACTGCTGACTGTGCTGTCCTTTGGCTGAGATGTTAAACCAAGATCCCAACTGCTTAAGATGATGGTAGCCCAGATGGCACTTACTGTAAAAAAGTAATGGACAGATGGTCTAGGAGCAGGAAGGGGTTAGTTTTTACTATGAGCTCAAGGTACAGGAAGATCTGTAAGATGTTATTAGATGCCTCAAAATGTACCTAATAGAACTAGGTGTCATAATATTTTCGTTGAGTTCAATTCTTATAGCAGTGGGGTTAACAGAAAGCTGTACAGAATAAGTAAATGTATTTAAAAATCTTTTAGTTATTGTGGACTGCATGACTGGAAGTGACTGGAAAGATGACATGGAAACCCAGCACTGCAATTATATTATATTATATTATATTATATTATATTATATTACATTATATTATATTATATATTTTGCAGATAAAGTTTGATGACAAGCAGAAATATTAGATGACAGGATGAGAACTGTAGAATTGTACAATCCCTATTTAATGGGGTTAGATAGACTGCTTTTAATTTCTTATTTCATAGGTTCATATGTAGGCACTAGGCTATCGGCCCAAGGGCCTAAGTAGGCCTAGCCAACAAGGTTCCTTGGCTTACGACACACAAGGTGACAAGGTTTAGGTCCCTAGAGTGTGTTGCATGGAGGGATTGGGGTTTTTTTAGGTGTAGCATGTCCAACAGCTCTGGGTTTGACATAGCTTTATATGTTAGGCAGAGATCTCCTCGGAGTAGGCGATATGCTACAGAGTAAAGCTCGAGCTTTTTGAGACGGTCAGTGTAGGGCATCTGTTTGAGGGCAGTAATCCTCTTTGTGAGGTACTTCTGTGGCCTTTAGAGCTGCTGCAGATATCTTGTGAGGTACATTCCAAATGGGGTGTTGTACTCTATAATGGGTCTAATGAGTGCCAAATAGAGGGGAACAATGACCTTTTTTTTCCTGGATGAGAAGCCTTTTGTGATGAGGTGTGCCACACAGAAGGATTTCCGGACTACTGTGGCGATGTGATTATCAAAGGAGAGACTACTCTCCACCTGGGTCCCAAGGTCTCTTATCACACATTCGGCGTTAAGTAGACTGCCGTTTATGTGGTAGTTCATGGGTACAGAGTTTTTACCAAAGGGGATGACAATGCACTTTTTGACATTGAGCTTGAGGTCATGCGTATGACACCAGGCATGTGTCTCAGTGAGGCCCTTCTGTAGGATGTCCACATCATTTGGGGACTCAACTATGACTCCTAGTTTGCAGTCATCTGTGAACTTCATTAGCCAGAGGCCTTCTGTGTTAGCCTGTACTTCAGAGAAGTAGATACCAAACAGGAGAGATCCCAGGACTGAACCCTGTGGTACTCCACTTGTCAATGGTTTGAAGTTAGATTTGAAGTCTGTAACTTTTACAGTGTGGGTTCTGTCAGTGAGCCAGTTGGCAACCCATCTTATGACGTAGGGATTTATACCTAGTTTAGTGAGTTTAGCTATAATTCCAGAATGGGGGATGGTGTCGAAAGCCTTGGCGAGGTCAAGATTGGTTGTGTGAACCACCTTACCCTCGTTTACAGCTTTGGTGACTGCCTCAAAGAAGTCAATCAGGTTCAGAAGGCATGATCTGCCTTTCCACAAACCCGAATTGGGTGGGGTGCCGAGTTTGGAGGTTACCAATTGCAGACCAGGCTAACAGGGTGATAGTTCCTAGGATCAGTGATGGCTCCCCCTTTGTGGAGTGGGATAACTGTTGCTGTGTGCCATTCAGTGGGCACAAAGCCTGATGTGAGACTATGACTGAACATAGTGCTTAGGTGGGAAGCCAGTTCATTCTGAAGTTTGTGTAAAACGCAGCTTGAGATGTTGTCTGGTCCCATGGATGCTGTGTTTTTGGTTTTAGAGAGTGCAGCTTTTACCTGCATAGATGTGATTACAGGGACTCTGCATTATTCCTGTATAGATATGGGCCCTTTATGGGGTGAGAGCGGGGTAAAGTTAGCACTGAACCTATGTGCCAGGATGTTGGCAATATCAGTTGGTTCTGTAATTTTCATGCCATTATGCTGTAACTCAGAGCAGATCTGGGTGTTGCCATTGAGATTCTTGACATAGCTATAGAATGCTTTGTAGTTGCCCTTAGAATCAATGGCGATTTTGTTTTTGTAGCTAGTTTTGGAGGATCTTATAAGGCATCTCATCTACTTACTGAGGCTGACCAGGGAGCTCCTCCACTCATGGGATTTTACTCTCTTTTGCAACAGTTTCTTCCTTCTGTTGCAGAGTTTGTTTATGGCAGGGGATCACCAGATTGGCTTCCTTTTTTAGTAGGATAGCATCTTGGTTCTGTTTGGGATAGCACGATCCATGCACTCGTGTAAGTGCTTATTGAGTGAATTTATGTAGGATTCAGAATTATATCAATAGGAAACGTACTAAAATGGTATACAATTGTAAGTTTATAATAAAGATTAAAGATAATTGTGAATAATGCAATAACATTGTGTAACAACAATCATTAGTAAGAAAAAGCTTGTCATGATTTTTTTTTACTTTGAATAATGAAATGTTTATGGGGTACAACCTTTGCTTTCAGTATCAGTGGGGGAGCCAGTTATTAACTATGTACTTCTATATAAAAGATGATATAATTGCTATAAAGTACATGTGATGAGTTAATTATATTTATATTTCTGAAGGGGATGCACCAGTCAAATTACTTTTGTTGCTATTACTGTTAAAATCAAAACCAGATGTAAGACTGGAATGCATGTATATTTATGTTTTTTATCTTGTTACTAACATTTGAATAAATATTGCTCATAAAAATACTGAATTTCTGCAAAGTGAATATAAATTAGACTCTTCTCAACTGTGATCATACTTTTACTGAGATGTGATTGAAGAAACATTGTAAACTTTTTTATCTCATTAACATTGTTGATAATCATTATTTAATAAATACATTTCGTTAACAAATGTACATCATTGTTGAAAGCCATTATACTCTGTTTACACAAAGTCAACAGGGTTTATACCAACTGTTCCATTTTTAGCTTATTAATGATGAAAACACAATAGTTGTAGGAAGAGAAGAGAAGTAAGCATTTGAGACAGATTTATTTACTTCATCATTGATTTTGCAGATATACCTGGTACTGCTGTATGGGACAAATGGCATTATAACTGTAAACATTGATTATGGGTATACCAACCTATTTTCATGAGAGATCCCAGAAGACAACTCTGGGCTTATGTCTCTAGGATACAAATTAGAGGAAGTCAGATCCACTAGTTACTTTATATTACCTGAACATATTTTTGGCTTCTGTTGGATAGCAACTGGTTTTGAAACTGGTAGCCAGATCTGTTGCTTATTGTTATGGTTCAGATAAAACTTTGCGGGCAGCTGTTATTGCTCATTTTGCTGGGACAATCAACTACCTCTTCAGGCCTTGGAAGGAGATCTCTGTGGTCCACATCACATAATTTACAAAGCATTATTAATCCATGCCAAGTTAAATGTTGCTAGCTATACTGACTCAAAACCTTTGTTGAACTTCTGATATAGCTAAATAGCTTGCCATTTTACTGAATGCTTAAGAATTACCAGGGAGACATAAAAAGGAACATATCACTTTTCAGCTATGAGATGTACTTACTATTATTACAAAGCTCCCCTGGACTACAAAGGGCTTTATTATAAACCAATTTAGCAATAGCTCATGACTGGGTGTGGGTAAAGCTTCATTTGCCCATGCTTATTTTCAACAAAGGTGTAAGTACGCAAGATTAAACACACATGGTTGGCATGGTTTGCTCACAGGGTTATTGCTATTACAGAATTATGTTAGTTTTGTATTGCATTGTGTCTTTGTTGCAGTTGTTTCGTTTCTTGTGTGTTTAATCTTGCGTAGTTACACATTTGTTGAAAATAAATAGTTCTATACTTTTGCTTAAAGTTTTGCTTTTATTTTATGTGTGGTTTGCATGAGGGTGTACTAGTTGGTGTTATTTATTTATTTATTTTTACTTATTTTTATTGCTGTATGAAGTGTTGTCGTATGTGGTTTATTTCATTTATCTAAATGTAGTAAATTGTAGTCATTTAGGTATACATTTTGTCTGTTGAGGACTCTGTGGCTACATGCCTGCTTATTTTTGTACAAGCAAACAGGGTTCCTTAAAGTGCATATGTCTGTGTCAACTTGTCAGGTCATCAGAGTTCATTCTCAATGACGAAGTCTGAAACTACAATGTTTGGCACTTCTGACAGAGAAATTGTTATTGACAGGGACAGTAGGAAAATAAGAGGAAATTCTGTGCAAGTGTGGATGGTAGAGATGTACACTTATGGGCTCTACAATCTATCACATTGCAAGTGAGCACTAAATCTGAACTGTCCAACTTTTGTACAATATCTCTGATATTGCTGATGATTTTGGCTATCACTTTTAAAATTTGTCATTTTAAATAAGACTGTAAGGATTAAAGTCAATCAATAATGTCAGACATTATGGTTTGTCTGTTTTTCTGTGTGCCATTTTATTTAGCTATTTTTTTCTATAGGCTGGCAAGTTGCCTTTTTTATTCTATGTGGAATTGAGGATTTAGTTTATCAGAAAGGGAAGGATGCATTTTATTTGTTTACTATACAAACTTCTGATTAGTCCCCACCTGTCACATTGATGAACAGTAAGTTGCTGTAAGTGAAGAAGTTATAACACGTGAGTATAGTAAGGTAAAGTTGCGAAACAGGCACAAGTGAAATAAACGCTAAGTATCATGTTGGCAGTGTTGAACATTTTTCAGAATACTTTGGATAACCTGTATAATACATACATGATAGTGTTATGGCTGTCTTATATGGACTGCATCATATTTTGGACCATCTGTATAATACATAAATAACAGTGTTGTGGCTGTCTTATAAGGACTGCATGATATTTTGGACCACCTGTATAATACATACATGATAGTGTTGTGGCTGTCTTATGTGGACTGTATGATATTTTGGACCATCTGTATAATACATAAATGATAGTGTTGTGGATGTCTTATATGGAGCGCATGATATTTTGGAGCATCTGTATAATACATAAATAATAGTGTTGTGGCTGTCTTATATGGACTGCATGATATTTTGGATCATCTGTATAATACATAAATGATAGTGTTCTGGCTGTCTTATATGGACTGCATGATATATTGGACCATCTGTATAATACATAAATGATAGTATTGTAGCTGTCTTATATGGACTGCATGATATTTTGGAGCATCTTTTTTAAAATGGTATTGCTGTATTGTAGACACTCATTTATTGTTGTCATGTAAGTACAGTAAAACAAATATAGCAAATTTATGATTACAAAGTGGCAAAAATCCTACTACTTTACAGATTAAAAATATACTCCAAACTGTAACTATTTGGAATTACTGTATACTTCTGTGTAGTATTACAATGAGTATGACACAGCAGCTGTTTGGAATTACTATATATTTCTGTGTAGTATTACAATGAGTATGCCACTGCAGCTGTTTGGAATTACTATATATTTCTGTGTTGTATTACAATGAGTATGACACTGCAGCTGTTTGGAATTACTATATATTTCTGTGTAGTATTACAATGAGTATGACACTGCAGCTGCTTGGAATTACTATATATTTCTGTGTAGTATTACAATGAGTATGCCACTGCAGCTGTTTGGAATTACTATATATTTCTGTGTAGTATTACAATGAGTATGACACTGAAGCTGTTTGGAATTACTATATATTTTGGTGTAGTATTACAATGAGTATGACACTGCAGCTGTTTGGAATTACTATATATTTCTGCGTAGTATTACAATGAGTATGACACTGCAGCTGTTTGGAATTACTATATATTTCTGTGCAGTATTACAATGGGTATGACACTGTAGCTGTTTGGAATTTGCTATCTATTTCTATGTAGTATTACAATGAGTATGACATGGTAGCTGTTTGGAATTTGCTATCTATTTCTGTGTAGTATTACAATGAGTATGACACGGTAGCTGTTTGGAATTTCTATATATTTCTGTGTAGTATTACAATGAGTAATGCACGGTAGCTGTTTGGAATTGCTATATATTTCGGTGTAGTATTACAATGAGTATGACACTGCAGCTGTTTGGAATTAATATATACTTCTGTGTAGTGTTACAATGAGTATGACACTGTGGCACTCACATGTTCTGCAAAACCATGTAGAGTTGAGATATGTGGTTTCAGGCAGTATGAGTGCTCATATTGTCAGTAAATATAAAGTCTCACCTTTTCAGTGTTTTGTGGAACATCTGTGGTATTCTTGATATTTATTTCTTTATTTGTGTGGGGGGAGTCTAGGTGAAATTCTTTATTTGTTTAAGTAGACTTTTATTTGTCAATAGAAAGCCTTGTGCTCAAGGTGACTTCACTTGCAAGACTTCTTTCTGTTGGGATATGCTTCGTAGGTTCATAGGTTCAATGAAGGTTACTAGGTTAACAACCCTAGAGCCCTTACAAGTCTAGCCATATTTATCCCAAGTTACCCCAATTGCCGGTGGTTAGGTGAGTGAATTTTGTAGAGGTAATGGACTATGGTAGTTAAAACAGTCTTCTTCTCTCCAGGACGGACATGGGTGCCACTCCAGGAGTGAATCTGCAGTCACTCATGATCTAGGCTACAGAGGGTCAGGGCTGTGCTCTGTTTCACATGAAGCTTGTTCCAGACAAGTGGCAGTCTCTGGGAGATATAGCGATCTCTCCAGCATGACTTGTTGATGTCAGAGCCTAGGTTAAGATCTCTGGAGTGAGTTACCCTCTTGCAGTTTGATTTACGAATGTGCAGCATATCCATCAGGACTGGGTCAGAGACTACCCTGTAAGCCAGGCACAGGTCACCACTTAGCAACCTGTAGGAGGTAAAATACACTGACAAGCCTTTCAGTCTTTCCATGTACGACTTGAATTTCTTGGTGAGGAAACCTCCATTGTCTCTCCAATTGTTGCAGGTGTCTGGTGAGGTACATGCAAAAGGGAGTATTATACTTAATCATTGGTCTGATGATGACTGAGTATAATGGAATTCTAGCATCCTTAGATCTAGATATGACACCTTTACTAATAAGATATGCCACACAGAAGGATTTTCTTACTACTGTAGATATGTGCTGGCCAAAGTTCAGGTTGCCATCAACCTGAGTACCCAGATCACTTACCACTGGGTCTACACTTAGGGTAGTGCTCTCTATAATGTAATTAGCAGGGATGTCAGCTTTCCCAAAGGGAATAACAATGCATTTTTTGCATTTAGCTTTAATCAGTGGCTTTGGCACCAATCATTTGTCTGCTTAAACCGTGTCTGCAGTATATTAAAATCATTCGGGGACTCAATTTTGCTCCCAGTTTGCAATTGTCAGTGAAATTGGTCAGCCACAGGCTGTCCAGGTTTGCCTGGACTTCTGAGAAATGAATTCCAAACAGTAAGCGGCCCAGCACAGAATCCTGTGGTACATCACTGGTTACTGGTCTTTTGCTACAGATGAAGTTACCCACTTTGACAGTATGTGTCCTGTCAGTGAGCCAGTTGGCTACTCATCTAGTAATGTAGGGGTTAATTCACAATTAGGAGAGTTTCTTTATAATACTTGAGTAGGGGAGTATGTCAAATGCCTTGGCTATGTCAAGATAGGAGGTATTTACAGTCTTTTTCTCATCCAGAGCCCTGGTGACTTTCTCAAAGAAGTCAACAATGTTTAACAGGCATGATCTACCATTAATAAATCCAAATTGGGATGGATCCAGAGTTTGGAAGATTATCTATGTCCTTGTTAATAAGGTCCATAATGATTCTTTCCATGGCCTTGCAGATGAGGCTAGTCAAGCTTATGGGCCTATAATTCCCAGGGTTGATTGATGGCCCCCCTTTGTACAGAGGGATTATTGTTGCTGTCTTCCATTGTGCCGGAATATAGCCAGTTTGCAGGCTGTGGTTAAACAGGGATCCAAGTGAGTCTGCTAGGTCATGTTTTAACTTGTTTAAAAGGCAACCTGGGATGTTATCTGGTCCCATTGATGCCATATTTTTGGCCTTGGAGAGCACGGAGATGACCTGCTCTCTTGAGATAATAGGTTGAGGTATGGGGGTACGTATATTTTGCTGGATGACTGGAGGGGATAGGGGGGTGAAGTTTAATCCAAATCTGTCAGCTAGCAGGTTGGCTATTACATCTGGTTGAGTATAGGAGTTGCCATCCAGAAGCAGTTCAGCACATAGCTGGGTATTCCCTTTTAGATTTTGGATGTAGTTAAAGAATGCCTTGTGATTATCCTTAGCTAGGGAGGCTATTTTTGCTTCATAATTGCATCAAACTCAACAGGGAGTTTGACCTGGCCATAACACCACCACTGTCCTAATTAACTTCACCAACACCATAAATGCATATAAAAGCCAAGGGAAACTTGTTTCTGCCACTTTCCTAGATGTATCGAAAGCATTCAACACAGTTTTCCACAATAAATACTATCCTCCCTCTCCAGACTCAACCTTGATAATTCAGCATTACAATGGTTCAGTAGCTACCTAGGCTACTGGTCCCAATCTATCAAATGGCTCAACTCCCTATCCCTCTCTCCCAATCAGATGTGGTGTACCTCAAGGTTCCATACTTGGCCCCCTTCTATTCAATGTCTTTACAAATCAACTCCACTTAGCAACCACAAAAGCCGACATTATCCAATACGCAGATGATACTACCCTTATATACTCTGCATCCAACATCCAACTGCTACAATCCCAAGCCCAAGAATCCTTCTCAGAAATAGTAAAACTAGCTAAACAATTCTCAGCTAATACTGAACTCCAAAAAAACACAACTAATGCTCTTCAACCCAACAAAGACTATTGACTGCCACCTTCTCCAGTCTCTCAGCAAATAAGACCCTCATAATTCCTGTTTCTGAGGCTTTTCTACTTGAACTTAAAATTGTCCACCAACTGAAATACAATAAACACATATCGCTAACCATCTCCAAAGTCCGCAGAAAGCTAGGCTGTCTCTATTGCAGCAACAAATTCTTAACCCCCGAATGCAAAACTGCCATAGCCAGAACTCATCTACTATCAACCCTACTCTATGCATCCCTAGTACTAACAAATCTAAATAAAACCAACCTTAACAAACTTTCAACATCTTACAACAAAATAGATTTGCAACCAATGCTAAATCACATTCCCACCACTGCCAGTCCCTGCATAAACTTCACTGGTTAGAATTTCCAAACCTACTTCACTACCACCAACTCAACTTAGCCCATCAAATACTGTACCACCCTGTCAAACCCCTGCCTTAACAGGCCTACTAAACGTCCATAGTACCAATAGGGAATTACGATCCAGTAACAAAGCCCTAGTAGAAATCATTCTCCGTAAAAACAGCTCGGGAATCTCTATTCCCGTATGATGTTGGAAAACTATGGAACACCCTACCACTACACCTCAGGCTACAAAACCAGACTACTACATTCAAAAAATTCCTTAAATCACACCTTTATGAAAACCATCTATATAACTGCAATGATCCTCCCGGAACCCACCTCTTCCAATCTATTACCCATAGCTGACCCTGTAGAGCATGTTTCCACTGACTTATACTCTACCTAAGCAGATTGAACACAGTGTAAATATCTAGTATACTTTTATTTCTATGGTCAATTGTATATATACTGTACTTATGCTCACCTACAAATGTTTTGAGATCAAGTTTCTTCTAAACAACTTGTCAAACTTTTTAAACTATTGTTACATTTTTTTAAGATATTGATAAACAGTGTTAAACTTTGTTAACTATCTTACTAAATCACTCTGTAACCTTGTGGAGCTTTTCTCACCAGGACGCCACTGAAAATGGACACCTGGTGTCCAGTCGGACTATCCTGGTAAACAAATGTTAAATAAATAAAATAAATAAATAATGTGGAGCTTTTCTAATGTAGATTACTTTATCTAGTTAATTCTCTTGTATTATTGTAATGTGGAGCTTTTCTACCCGGGCCTCTGCTGAAAAAGGGCATTAGGCCAGTTGGACTATCCCTGTCAACAAATGTCAAATAAATAAATAAATAAATAAATAGCTTTGGAGGACTTGACAATCTCTCTAATTTGTTTGTTTAAGCTAGAGAAGAATTTCTTCCTGTGCTGAGCCAGCCTACTCTTGTTCTTGGATGTGAGTTTCTTTCTCTTGTTGTATAGACTGTTTATACTAGGGGCCCACCAGGGTGGCTTGTTTTTTTGGCAAGACTTGTTTTTTTATCCGGTCAGGTACAGATGATTCTTTATGATTGCTTAAGTGGTTATACAGGTTATTCGTGTACACCTCTGCTTAGGAGTCCATGTTATCTGCATTTGAGGGGGCTTTGAAACTTCTTATACCATCACCTAGTAGGAGGTAGTTTGCCTTTGAAAAATTCTTAAGCATTTTTGAGCTTGATGGGATATCTTGTCTTATAATTACATTGAATGAGACAAACTTATGGTCTGATCTTACCAGGGAGGACATCACACAGGGAAGGGAGTAATGCTTTCCCGTGTTAGTGCATACTATGTCCAGGACATTTGAGCCTCTTGTGGGTGTGCTGACTCATTATTACAGAGCATTTGCACTGACAAAGTCCAATGTTTGTGGTTGTGTATGTTTCCTAGTCAATGGTAGAATAATTGAAATCACCCATGAACAAGGTGTGGGGCTGTATGGCAAGTGATTCAGGCAAGTCCAGTTATGCAGTATGCTTTTCTTGTTTCGTGGTGGGAGACCTACAACTAACTATGATGAGGTAGGAGGGTTTGCCTATAGTCAATTGGACATGGAGTAGCTCAAGAGAGTCATATTGTTTGAGCAGTCTTGAGGAGTACTTATCATTAATGAAGATGGATACACTTCCTCCTTTAGTTCTTTCATGCTCAGTTTGTGGTTTGAACATATGGAAGGCATTGTAGCCCTGCATGGCAAGGGTGCTTTCCACACTGTTGATCCATGTCTTGGTGACTGCACAGATATCAGCATCTTCCAAAGTGAGGAGTGCTTCCAGGGAGTGCAGTTTCTTGTTTAGACTCCTAACATTAAACAGCAGTACTTTAAGTTTACCTAGAGAGGATTTTGCTATGCTGGGAGGTTGGTTATTTTTGACGCCACCTAAAAAAGACACAATAAGGGTGGCTAATGCCTTTGCCAATATCCAAAAGCCTAGAGGAGACAGGCACAGACCATCCCTTGTAAATTAGGATGGCCTGTCAACCATGTCTTCCCAGGCTGACAGATTTTGGATCCTCTTGGACTGACACCAGAAGCTATGCAGATTGTTAGTCAATCATTTTTTGTTTGTATTGTGGCATCATCCTTAAAGAAGGTAGAATGCTGCTTAAGGCTATGCTTATACCTGCCTGTGACACATAATATGAAAGCTCAGTCATGTCTCTTCATATAGTCCAGTAAGGTACATCTCAAGTCATTCATCCCCACATGGGCTATAACAGAGTCATACCGGTACTTGTGGCTGAATGAACTGAGTGATTGAATGACTTGATCGATTCTGGCACCTGACAAGCAGTTAACCATAACCCACTTCTTATTCAGCCCGGTGAGGGGCACATCTGTGTACCTCACAATGGAGTCACTTTTGACCAATACATTAGATTTTGTGGTGTTACACTTTATGTGCTTATTTGCTGAGACACTGCTAAATATGTGTGTTATTATGTACTGTGGTTGTTTTTATATATTGCTATGTGTGTAAGTAGTTTCCATTTGTGAGGCCTCTGATCTTTTGGTAAGTTAAAACTGAGTACCTACACATATGTGGGTTTATGTGTCATGTCCTTATTTAGTGTGGGGAGTATGTATGCACTGACCACATATTCGGCATTCGATTTGTCCTTATGTGAGAATCTTACCTCCAATTTCATAGTGTAACTACATCTCTCACATAAAGTATTTGTTTGTTTCAGAAGTGGTTGTCTGTATACATGAAACAATTGCTACATTGCCTCAGGTTAACCATGTGTATCAGGCTGGCCAGAGAGATGATGGGAAACAACCTGTACCTGATAGCAGGCTCTTGCATGTTTTATTAGCGGAGGGAATTGATTGCTTTGACAGGACTGTGCTGGAAGCACCAAGACTGCAAGAAGGACCTATACTTTGTGTAGGCTAAGGTTGATCAATAAGGCAACGCTGCTCAGTGTGAAACTGAGTTGCTCCTAGAGCAGCAGAAAGTCTTGCAAGGGTTTCACTGACAGCTGTTTAGGGGAAACTGAGCTTCTAAGCTTTTGCTTGTACACAGGGATCTGCTAACTGCAGCAGAGTGAAGAGCAGCACCTCACAAACACAAGGCTTAAAAATTAGCAAAGGAAACAAGTTTTAAGCTAACTACCAATCAGGAAAGCACACAATAAGCCTTCCACCAGCAATCTCCACCTCAGACAAGCTAGATCATCACACTTCTGCCACAAGGGTGCAGGAAAAATACCTCCTTAATGTTTGGAGCCCAGTTGTAACAAGGCAACACAAAGTACCTACAACAGCCCAACGACTAACAGATAAAATGTGACCTAGATAAATGGATGGGCAACCTCAAATTTTCCCCTTGCTTGTCTTGTCATGCCCTCCATGAGGCAGGAGGGAAATTTTGAATTGGAGTTCTTGGCTAGGATTGTAATGGTCTGCAGATTGATTTCCTAGGATGCACATGTACGATCCTAAATTTGTGGCTTGCTGATGAAATCATTTATTCATTCATTCTACAAAAAAAAAAAATACTCAATCCAATTCAGGGTTGGGTGTGTGGGAGGGTGGGGCAATGTCTATCACATCACTCAGTGGGCATGTGGTAGCAAAATTACCACAGAACGGGTGGGAGGGTGGCCTAATGGTTAAGGTGTTTGCCTTACAAACACAAGGTGCAGGGTTTGAGTGTGACATGGGATAATTGACTTGGCTTACAATGGCTTGCAAGGGCAGTTAGCCTGGTACTAACCTATGAACCTATGAACAAGGTGCAAGCCAGTTAAAGACATCCTGTTAAAATATTTTGCCATATATCCCCTTAGGGGATGGGCAGTGGGACCAAAGTGTCACTTACAATATCAAGAGTGGAGTTATGATCAGAGATAGAAAGGCCAGTCTTCTGCAAGACTGATGCGACTTGAAAAGTGAGTGGATGGTAGGCACTCATGATTTCACACAAAATGTGTACAGTTATGCACATTGGCTCACTACTCTACTGTTGGTATATATTCTTAGAAGAGTGGTCATAATTAAGACAGAGAAGGAAATAATCCACTGGTTTTACATATTGCTAAGTTAAATTATACAATATGAAGTGAATGGAGAATGATAGAGGTTAATAAGACAGAATACATAGTTAATAGACTGGTCTACAGAGATTGTAAATGTATTCTTCTGTTACTAAGACATGCTAAAGGTAATTGGTGGAGTATGTTTTCCATTTCTGGGGGTTATGATAAGGCCAGTTGCCAGAATGGTAGAACGACTACAAGACAAACTTACCAAAATTGGGAGAATGGAGGATGTGTGATATAAGGAAGGTCTGTTGCAGCTTGGTATATATAATCTGTAAGAGAGAATAAAGGAAAAGGATCTGGGGACACTGTGCTGTTAGATGTAAATAAGAAAGACAGAGCTGAAGAAAAAAGAAATGAGCAATATGGAAGGGGGACAACTCATCAGACTTAGGAGTCAGAAAATTAGACACAGAGTAGCGGTACAGTGCGGGTCAATAAAAGGATTCAGTAAGGCATGGGGCAGATGAAGAAAAGAACAAGCCCTGGGGTGCAAGAAGGGCAGATTGAATTGAGATAACTGCAACACTTACAAAGGTGAGTATCCTCTCCTGAGTTCCTGAAAAAGAAAGGAAATAAATGCACCTTCACAAAACTGTCTTATTGGGGCTAATTCTGGACTGCATGCTGTTTCACATCAAATTTTACAATTTGCATTAAATGACAAATAGGATGCACTCAGAGCAACAATGCAGCACTGAACACCTTCCAAGCACAATACCCGAAACTAAAATGTTGGTAGCATCAATAGACACCTTCACAATATAGTTAATTTAAAATTAAGATTGCAGAATCTGTGCAAGGTTACTGCCTCTTTGCAGCATTTTTGCAAAAAATGGTAACTAGAATTACATATTTAATAGCACCATGTAGCAAACTTTTGGCATATTTGAAATGACAATTCACTTACCAAGAAATATCACAACAGAATATACTTGGACTACAAAAGTTTCAGTATGTTCTGAGTGAAGAGGGAAGCAAACCCCATTCCTTCCATAGTAATTCTTGAAAAGTTCCTTGCTGACCAGAGGGATGAAAGCAATCATAAATCCCACAATCCAGATGATAGTCAGAAGAGAAACTGTCCTGCACTTTCCTGGAGCCAGGCATTTAAATGGATAGACTATGCAGATATACTTTTCCAGTGTCAGGTAAGTCAAAAGAAGCACTGATACCTCAGTGGAAAGCATGGCTAAAGAGCCTATGATCTGGCACTGTACGCTATCCATCCAGCTGTGAGCATGTCTGTTGTATTCACCTCGATACTTCAGGTCATAGGCTCCAATCACAAATAAGTATATTCCCATAAGGCAGTCTGCACCTGAAATAGTAATTATGCAGTTAGCATGGACTTAAGGAAACATACTACTGACTGAGTGATGTAACTGTTGCTTTAGTTTCTCAGCTGGCTCAAGACAAAACCATTAATTCTATGTTGAACGTTCTGAAGTGCTGTGCAAAAGTAAAAGCAAACTGCTTGTACAGGACTTCTGACAGATGTAAGCTAATGTAGTAAACATGATCAAACCTGAGTAATCATTGGGTATTTGTTTTATCTAGGAAAATACAAATATATGATACTGGCAGTGCAAGGAGACAGAAGCAAAGCATTCCTGAGTGAAACTACCCTGCTCTTTAAGTATCTCACCCTTCCCTCTGGGCACCTCTGCCTCCATCAGTTGAAACCACCTGCTCCCCTTCTTGCACCCCAGGGCTAGTTCTTTTCTTCATCTGTCCCATGCCTTACTGAATCCTTTTATTGACCTGCACTGTACCACTACTCTGTGTCTAATATTGTGACTCCTAAGTCTGATGAGTTGTCCCCCTTCCATATTGCTCAGCTTTAGTAGACTTTACAGCTTCCAGTCACATTACATTCCAGGTGTTTACTACCCTCCACAAAATAATACCTTCTCATCTCATCTATGAGTATGCCCTTCTTTACAACTAACAATGACCTCTTCTAACTTTCTTTAAAAAAAGTTAAATTTTCTTTTTACCCTCTCACATAATATGCCCTAATGTTCCCTCTCTTACCTGATAAGTCCACAGTCTCAAGTATGTTCAAGTAAATCAGCTCTTCCATTCTAGGTATTGCCACGGACGTATTTTACCTGCTGTTGTTTCCATATACAGAGTCTTCAGAAATGAGCACTGCTCTGTGTGAATTCTCATCACAGCTCTACCTACTGAGTGCCCACACCCTTAGGAGTGCACTCTAAAAATTTGTTGGCACTAGTCAGTGCCCTTCTGAGCTGTTATCAGTGATTCACACTCTTTGACTGATGTCTCTTTGACATACATTTCAACAGTAAACATCTACCTATGCCCACCTGCAGAGCTTCCTGCAAAGTAGCTTAGCAGTTTGTTTTTATTCTTTATTCTAGCTCTTTGGGTTACGTAAGTCTGTGTTTCTATAACAAGGTTTAGTACTTTTTTTACTTCCTTGGAGTGCAATAGTCTTGCACTTCTTGGCAACTAATGTGGTAGGTCCACAGTTCTTTACTACTTGTTACGCACCATTACAATTTAATTAATTAATGTATTTATTCATTTATTTCTTCCTTCCTTCATTCAGAGCTATGTGACTCATCATGGTTTGCTCTTTCTCTCTCTCTGTAATGTTTTATTTTTATTATTATTTAGTGTGTTCCCTGTCGTTCACTGTACATGTTTCCCTTCCTTTCTTTTTTATCTTCTAAAATAGTTGGTTTCTACAACAGTAGGTGCAATGCAACATATGTCTGGCTTGTAAGGGCCTGTTCCTCATGGAATTTGATGACAATAAGTATTCCTTAAGGAGCCTCCTACCTAATTTGTTTCTTTATCCTATGAGAGCTCCTACCTGGTCACCTTGCTGGTCATACAATCTGAATCAAACACATAAATGCTAGAAGACTTAAAAAAATTTAGTTTGGCCTCCCTGAAGCTATAACTTATAACCTCACATCACACAGTCACCTCCTCCATCTGAAGCCTCAAACATCTGTTCCTTCATTTTTTTTCTGAGAGCTACAAATTCTTCAGTGGTAATAAGCTAAGTGCAAATTGTATCTTTAGTCTCTCCAAAAGGTCTGCTGCTCACTGCCAGAAAAAGATAACAGTGGCCACATTATATCTTTGATACTGATCCTGACAAGACACACATGGAATGCATAGCTGCTGGAGTCAGAACATTTCCTGTTGCTGCAATCTGCATCTCTCCTGCAACCTTCAAGTAGCAACCCCCCCCCCCATGAAACTAATCTGTTATGAGGTAAGTCCCCACATATGGCCATACATCATTCCTTGATCCTCAGAGGCTTCAACATATTCTGAAATAAAATTTTCTTCTGCCTGGCCAGACCAGTTTTGAAGTTTAATTGGTCTCAAATGATATCTGAATACACCAGCTCAATCCATGTTATGGAAAAATCTCTCTTTTGGACGGAGTCATCACTGGTACACCTAATAATAGGTACGGTTGTAAGGAGCATACATCATGTATTACAGATCACTTTTTTGTTTGGTGTATGGTGTGCACGGAAAGATACAGAATTCCATAATGTGTTATCAACTTCCAACAGTTTATCAAAAATTACAGCTACGCTGTCCTGCCTGAGCTGCTTGTAAATCACTGGGCTGTCATCTTGAATCAAAACGAGATTAACCAAGTTATTCGCTGCTCCCTGAACTCATTACTAGCCTTGCCTGACAAGTCTTTTTCTTTATATACCAAAATGGTGAGGGCAAATTTATATGCATGTGTCGCCATTAACATAAAAAGAGTACTGTGGCAATGGGATTTGCTCTTCTCCATGTTTAAGTAGTCCAAAATTCCTGTTTACTATCTAGAATGCATCAAACTGCAAAATGCATACAAATAACAGATCAATGGCTGCAGCCTTACTTTTTTTCATTAGTCAAACTGAAAAGCTGTGGAACTTAGGAGGTTCTGGAAAGAAATATATCTTTTTATCACTAACGACTTTTGGTGAAAATGAACATGATAGTAGAGATCTAATATTTCAAATGTTCTAACCTATCCTCTTTACCTTTAGTAAGTAAGTGGCTAACCTGAAGAATAGTAGGCACTTCCCAGGTAACAAAAATATTTCTTAACATAACTTATATCACCTGCATGGCACTCATTGTTATTGTTGGTGGCTGGCTGAAGAACTAGCACACTCACCTCTGATGCTAGAGGAGTCTTGCTCCTACAATAAGTGCTTGGATTCATCTTCTAGTGCTGACACTGTAGTGCACATAAGCCAGGATACTCCTGAGTAAACCATCTTTTGGATGAGATGTTACATTAAAGTCCCAGGTAGCTCAGCTGGTAGTAATTCGGTGGATGTAAGAGATTCCACGATACTTATGAGTAAGGGTTCTGTATTGCTTCATCATGTTTACAAATTTACATGAAATTATTTAAATTATTTAAAATTATTACCATTTACATACACATATGTATTGCTTTATATATATATATATATATATATATATATATATATATATATACATATATATATATATATATATAATATATACCTATTTATTAAATAACAATCTCATATCACATTTCACTTTTCAACCTTATCACTCTTTTAGCCAAAACAAGGGCTTCATTTTTTCAGTGCTTCTTTCATATTCAAGTAAAAAGAAGAAAATAATGCACCAGGATAGCACACAGCAGACGTTTATTCACAGAAAGTACAGAGATGGTAAGCGCTTTCGCAACTAGCGTTGCTTCATCAGACAATATTAAAAGACAACCAAATGCTTAAATAAGTAGATAAAAGACCAATCAATTAATTAATTAACATTGACCAATAGTATGATAGTATAAATAAACATTAATTAAACTTCGAACTCTGACTACTAAGACAATATATAAAAAGAATTAAACAAAATACATATAAGAAATGCATATAAAAGAAAAAATAGAAAACAAGAATAAAAACATTAATATATAAACATTATATCTACTTTATGTAAAGTTACTATGTAACCTAAACAACTAAAACACCATCTTAAATCTAAATAACTAAAAGGCAGCTATGGCTTAAATTAATGCTTAAGGTGTCTAGCTTTTAAAAAAGGGATCAGAAATAGTCTGATCAATATCCAAAGCACTGTACCCCCTATCCAAGAACTTGGATTTTAAATTCTTTAAGGCAACTACCGCATCCTCATCTCTGCTATGCAATCGTAATGTTCTAAAGACCTGTCCCTTCAGCACATTCCTAGGAACGTGTCTAGGGTGCATACTAGATTTGTGCAACAATGTATTTTTCCTTGTTGGTTTAAAATAAATATTACTATGAAGACAATTCAGGTCAGATTTACTAACTTTAACGTCAAGAAAACTGATGTCTGTGGCAGAGCTGTGATATGTAAACCTCAAAAAATCAGTTGTTGAATGCAGATAATCAAGGAACTGAGCTAAATCAAAGCCAGAGCCTCTCCACAACATGAAAACATCATCTACAAAACGGACATACCAGAGTATTTGTCCAAAAAACAGATTATTAGTAGACAAAACATTTTGCTCTTCCCAGCTGACCAAAGCTAAGTTGTTCATTTATACCATCATACTATTGGCCAATGTTAATTAATTAATTGATTGGTCTTTTATCTACTTATTTAAGCATTCGGTTGTCTTTTAATATTGTCTGATGAAGCAACGCTAGTTGCGAAAGCGCTTACCATCTCTGTACTTTTTTTGAATAAACATCTGCTGTGTGCTATCCTGGTGCATTATTTTCTTCTTTTTACTTGGTTATTTTTTGCACCTGGGTTTTACCTACCACCGTTTTTGTCAATTTTTGTTCTTTATTTTTACTCGGTGAAGGAGCACGCGTTTTCATGGAAGATACTTCAATTGAGCAGTCCATGACTGGACAGCACCATCGTTTTTTAAGGATCCTAGATATACCCGTTAATCCATTGCTGAATATGGACACGCATGCTGGTATGGATGATACTTTTTCTAACCAACAACGTTTACCAGAGTTCTTTCAACAGTACAAAAGTTTAGAGAACCTGATGTACAAATATAAGACTGCATTGGCAGTGGCTACACCTACAAGCTTCATTAGAAGCTAAGATCATTCCACATGGCTTAAGGATCCTTAATATGCCTACCTATGGAGACACATACCCAGTCCTACTCCGTAAATGGCAAGAGCTAAATTTACAGTTTAGCTCCAAATATTTGGAACTTTTATTAGACTTTTTTTTGCTTATTGAAGTAGACCTTAAATCACAAATTATTGAGCTTGAAACCAAGATTACTGACAGCTTTCCTTGCGACATCACTCTTAATAAAATGAGTCAACTACAAGACAATATTGTCGCTTATGAGAAGAAATTACAAACTGTTAAGTTGTCCAAACTTAACAGAGATAAAGCTGATTTTGCTAAAAATAATGTGTTTTCTTGGCCCAAAGATGCTATTAACAGGTCTAATCAAAGTAATGGTCCCTTTAATGCCACTTCAAGCACTAATGCTTTGCAGGAACGTACTTCTGGCTTTTCCGGAATTATTTCCGGTAATACAGATGATCGGGGAGTTATGGCGCCCGTATCTACGAACGCTGAACAAGCGGATCCAAGTATGCAAGTTTCTTTTTCTGCTTCTAGCAGCAATACAGATGATTGGGGAGTTATGGCGCCCATATCTACGAACGCTGAACAAGCGGATCCAGGTATGCAAGCTTCTTTTTCTGCTTCTAGCAGTCTTTTAGCTCCTACTACCATCGATAAGCCTGTAAGTATTATGCTCCCTACATATGCATCAACAGTAATGCCATCTAACTTTAGTACCTCTACAGGTACTGATACTCGAGGGCAAAAAGTTAAAAAAGATGCCAGTGTTTTTTTAGACAAGGCAAAGAAGGGCGACTATTCATTGAAAGCAGCCCTGACCTACAGAACTTATATCAAGAGTTTCACACACAATGGCAAGACATTCAAAAACCACTATATGGATGGAGTAGTTCATCAATCCAAGAAGAGACGTATGTAGCCTCAGGTTTAGTTATTAATATTTCCTCCTTTGAATTAAATGAGGAACAACTTAGTGTGCTAAATAAAGGACTGTCTTTTATTCCTGCTAGGAGAGCTGATCCTGCAGAGATGTTAAAAGACTTAAGACTACTGGGTAGAAATCTTTCATTAAAATGTTTATTTCCCATAGACTCTACTAATCCAAGTAATCAGGCTTATATATAAAAACAACCTAGTACCTTTACTCCAGCCATACCAACAGGCATTCAACGGTTTATTGATGCCTGTGAACTTGCTTTTAGAGATTTGAATGCTTTAACTGATATTAGCTCGTCATTCCATAATTTGACTGTTGACGAACATAGAGCTTTGCAAGAGTTGAAGAATCTGCATTCACTAATTATCAAACAAGCTGATAAAGGAGGCGGTATAGTTTTAATGAACAAGGATCTATATGTTACACAAATGGAGAAACTTTTATTAGACACCCAAACATATGAATGTATCTCTAAACCTACTGTCATTGCAATTATAGATAGAGTTTCTTTCTTGATATTTGATTTATTGATTAAAAATTTAATTGATGATTCACAGTTTAAGTATTTCAATGTGCACAAACCTCTTGTTCCTAGAGTGTATGGTTTACCTAAAATTCACAAGGACTTGTTATCTCCACCCATGCGCCCTATTGTTTCAGGCACTGGGTGATGTACTGAACATCTCTCTATTTATGTAGAGGGGAGTTTACATGTTTTTTTTTGGAAAATTGTCACACAATTCTGAAGGATACAAAGATGTTTTTACAACAGTTATACAATAGAATGGAAAGCATTGACATTAATTTGGACTTCGTCCTTGCTACTTTGGATATAGAATCCTTGTTCACTAGTATACCTAACTCTTGGGGTGTTGATAGCATTAGGCATTTCCTCACTGTGAATAAATGTCTGACTAACACAAAGATACAGTTAATGTGCAGTCTATTGGAGATAATTTTAGAGAACAACATTTTCATGTTCCAGGAGCAGTTTTTTCTGCAGAAAGTTGGCATGGCTATGGGCACTGCTTGTGCCAATAGCTACGCCAACTTAGCTTTGGGCAGCTGGGAAGAGCAAAATGTTTTGTCTACTAATAATCCGTTTTTTGGATAAATACTCTGGTATGTCTGTTTTGTAGATGACGTTTTTATGTTGTGGAGAGGCTCTGGCTTTGATTTAGTTCATTCCTTGATTATCTGCATTCAACAACTGATTTTTTGAGGTTTACATATCACAACTCTGCCACAGACATCAGTTTTCTTGACGTTAAAGTTAGTAAATCTGACCTGAACTGTCTTCGTAGTAATATTTATTTTAAGCCAACAAGGAAAAATACATTGTTGCACAAATCTAGTATGCACCCTAGACACGTTCCTAGGAATGTGCTGAAGGGACAGGTCTTTAGAATGCTGCGGTTGCATAGCAGAGATGAGGATGCGGTAGTTGCCTTAAAGAATTTAAAATCCAAGTTCTTGGATAGGGGATACAGTGCTTTGGATATTGATCAGACTATTTCTGATGCCTGGAAGCTGAGAGGTTTGAGGTGTAAACCCTATTTTAATGCTGAGAATGCTATTTCTGATATAAGACAGACTGCCACAACTAGTAATGATTTCAGAGTGGTGTTTCAGTTTTCTAGAATATTAACCAATATATTGATATAGTTAAGAAATATTGGTATCTGTTACAGGAAGTGCCTGGCCTTACAGATAAGGTTGGACAGTTTCCTATTTTTAGTTTTAAAAATAATAAATCACTCAAGCAGCATCTTTGTCATGGTGAAACACGCAAAATTCTTAGTAGTTCCACTCGTTGTGGAACTTTTCCATGCAGGAATTGTAGTGCATGTCAGCTTATTTATAGTAAGAATAAATATATACATCCTACCAGACAATTTTCATTACATACTAACCAATATACAGATTGTAGAACCACGGATGTGGTTTATTTCTGTTTTTATCAACAATGTCCTGCTTTTTATGTAGGAAGAACTAACAGAATGCTTAAAGATCGTATTCTGGAGCATGTAAGAGATATCAACAATAGTAAACCATCCAATGCTCTAGCTAACCATGTTATTTCTTATGGTCATTCTCATTCTTTTAAGTTTTTTGTTTTGCAACATATTCATAGGAATCTTAGAGGTGGGGATATAGAAAACATCACAGAGGGACATGAACAAAAATGGATTTTGAAGCTTAATACTGAAAAGTATCCTGGTCTGAATGCCACTACCTCTTTGATCCCTTTTTTAAAAGCTAGACACCTTAAGCATTAATTTAAGCCATAGCTGGCTTTTAGTTATTTAGATTTAAGATGGTGTTTTAGTTGTTTAGGTTACATAGTAACTTTTACATAAAGTAAATATAATGTTTATATATTAATGTTTTTATTCTTGTTTTCTATTTTTTCTTTTATATGCATTTCTTATATGTATTTTGTTTCATTCTTTTTTATATATTGTCTTAGTAGTCAGAGTTGGAAGTTTAATTAATGTTTATTTATACCATCATACTATTGGCCAATGTTAATTAATTGATTGGTCTTTTATCTACTTATTTAAGCATTTGGTTGTCTTTCAATATTGTCTGATGAAGCAACGCTAGTTGCGAAAGCGCTTACCATCTCTGTACTTTCTGTGAATAAACGTCTGCTGTGTGCTATCCTGGTGCATTATTTTCTTCTTTTTACTTGGTTATTTTTTGCACCTGGGTTTTACCTACCACCGTTTTTGTCAATTTTTGTTCTTTCATATTCAACTCTTTATTGTACAACACTTTGGCACATGCTTCCAGCCATATAAATCACAGACTAGCTAGCATCCAATTTATCCTCCACTTCCCTCTTTACTCTTCCATATGTTACCTGTAGTATCATGTTAATATTAATATCTTTTGAACAATCCTGCCCAAAAATTCCTTCTCTTCTCCCAACCCCCCCACAATTTTTTTTGTTTCTTACATTCCCTGAAATCTCATAGTCACTTCCTTCACCATACATCCATGCCTTACACATAATCTCTCTTCTTTATTTATTTACTTCATTTCTGCCTTGGTATGGTAGTTTGAATAATGTCAATCTCCATTCAAAAAGATGATTAGTTATACATCTTTTCGTGCCAGTTTTGCTTTCTGTAAAGTGCTTGGTTTTGCTCTGGTATCACACTCTTCCCACCAATAAAAATACATTGTATGTTCTCCCCACCAATAAAAATACATTATATGTTCTTACTTTTCCCTTATTTTCAAAATTAATTAAATTCATCTTCCACATTTTTCTTTCTCCTCACTAGGTACATGTAATTACCAGCTTCCATATACATCCTCTTCCTTTGTTTAATACCTTCCCAAAAATTAATGCTTATTTACCGTTAAGTTTCGTAATAAATGTTCCTGTTTTCTAACCACATTATTAAAATATAATATAAACTTTGTGAAGCAAAATGAACTATGGGCTTTAAAGTTCCCACACTACCTTTCCTGATTTATTGTACTTAATTATCTTTATAATGGGTTTAAATGTGACCTTCTAAAGAACTGAATATTTTATGCTCTATTTGCTTTTCCAAATATTCTGGCATTATATATACACCTCCTAAATAGTTTTTCACTGCAACATATCACTTTTTTTTACTTAATCTCTTGCGTTTACTCTTATTTATTGACAGTGCTACAAATCAGAGATTTTGATTTCTTGTAATATTATCTTCATCCATTTCCTGCTTTTACCCATTGCAATCAAATTACCTGCATAAGGCAGAGCCAAGGGCAGGTTAACACATGTTGTAATCTCCCAACCTTTTTCTTCCTACTCCTTTTTCTTACCGTACTCATCACCAATGGGAAAACTATGACACTCACTGATCCTTTGTTCATAGCTGCCTTGTCACTTAACTGTCCATTAATATTTGCCTATACTAGTCTGTGTATATGCAGATTATAATAATAAAATTATATTCTACCCAGCATATTATTTCATTATTTCCTAAAAACTGAATACGATTAATATTATCTAAAGCTTTTTTGACAGCACAAGCTAATAACTTTAACAACCTTTTTTCCATAATAATAATTGAATTTGTTGTCACTTTAGTTAGCAATAAGATTTCTTTTACTTCCTTTTTCATTGCTCCAAATATCCCTGTCACTTTATACTAATTAATAGTTTTAAAAATTTCTTCGCACCACCTTCATTAAAATTCTGCATTTGGCGATGTGCAATGCTATCGATCTCTAGTTGTCCATTTTCTAAGCCTTCTCCTTTCTTTCATATATACGTTTTTTAATTTATTTAAATATCCTTTGTTCACCAGGTTTTCTTTTCATGGGTGACCTAAGTTGGTATTAATACTACTAAGAGAAATTTGGCAATAGCATTGGGGAACTTCCCCGGGTTTAGGCACCTAGGCGGTGCGACACCCCACTGTGAGACAGCTGGATGTGGACACATGGCAGTCTGGAAGTCTAGCTGCAGTGACAAATGCCTGCAGACAATTCCCTGTGGGAATAGAGGAACCCCCTGCACCCTAATCACAGGTGGGAGACACAAACCCCCTATGTGATACACTCTACACCCCCCTAGAAACCACCATGTACAACTGTCAGTGGAACATGTGCCTGGCATAGGATGCCAAGTGGGCATCAAAGTGGTAGTGTGAAACCTGTGTGCTGAGGGCAAAGCCTTTATTAACACAATATGTAAAGTGATGTTTGCAGTGCTTGGTGCATACTAAACCCTGATATAATCATAACTTATAGAGATGTGCCACAGCACAGAGAAAATCCTGCACATCACTGTAGTCACACTTATGTTGCAAGATGTGCTTTAGATGACGCTCCCTTACAACAATAGCCTTCCTACGTGGTGTCACAGGCATCCCCCTCAAAAGAGACTCTCGTTGGGTATCTGTCAGGTTCTGTTCCTGTTGCAGGACAGACACAAGGTCAGATAGCTGCACAGTAGGGCGTCCCAGTAACACCTTCAGCCGACGATGCCATGCCTCTACTTGGTTATTAGTCCAAGGGAAATCCATGTCAGAGACATTACAAACATTCCAAAACATGAAAGGATAGGATGATGGTAGTCGTTGCTGTGTAGAGCAGCGGGATGCATACTTGCGTGGTCGGCCTCGCACATAATGATGATCCAGAAATACGCCAATAGGCTGTGCACAGTCAGGTAATGTAGCCACAATGTCCAGAAATCCAGGGACAACATCTTCCACTGGTAAGAATGCCAATGCAATTAGCTTGCGTACGGCAATTGAGAAACCAGTGTCTGTACCATAGAGGACCACAAGGTGGTGATGCTGGATCTGGCGCCAAATGATCTGTGTGAAGTGGAAAAGGCACCCCTTCAGAATACTCTTAGGGAATGCCTTACGGCTGGCACGGATCGCTGCCTTCTCAAAATCAGTCATAATATACTGTGGAGCCAGGGTGCACTCCTGTACTGCAGCCATACTCTTCAGTATCTCCCACATACTGTTGTATGCAGACTCTGACTTCCTTGTCATGAGACAGTACACCAGCGGGACAATCCTTGTTGAGATGGGGGTGCCAATACAGCCATGTAATGTATACAGCTGGCGACATATATCAGCCCATGTAGGGAAGGTGCCATCCCCAAGATTGATGTCAGATCTGCACAGATCACTTAGATTTTGTGACATTGTAAGTAGAACCAAGGAATCTGTCCCATCCATATCAGACCTTCTATGGAGGATAAAGCTGCCAGATTGGAGTGGATACTGGCTGACATCAATATCCGCGAGTGTTACTGGAGGTGTGGTCATGGATGCCCGTGCCCTCTGCCATACCTTGGTTATGATACGATGCAGGGTGGCACAGCAAGGCATCTCTTGTAGTACATTTTCATCTGCTGAGCCTGGGACACTCTGCATTACCAAACTTGGCAAGTCATTGCCGGTTACTGCCCTCTGCCGCAGTTCTGCTTGCAGTGTAGCAACCTGGGCTATTGTTGCATCTGGCCCGTGCTGGTGTGGCAGTGATTTCAGCAGTTTCTCCCCCTCATCCTGATGAACAGTGATGGCACGACCTCTGCAGGCCTGTACTCTCCGCTCGATACATGCCCAGTACCGTTTAGGTGGCACTTCATGCTCCAAATGGTAGAGGTATCCCTCCACTACCAACATTGGCTTGCCCCGTTGGCTGGGCACTGTGCTGTATCTGTTGCCAAGCTGAACAGGGCTATACAGGTACATAGATTCCATCATGGTAATGCCACTTGTTGGTGGCCTCTCAGTATCCATCACGGTCAGTGTAGCTGGGAACAGGATGTAGAGACGTCACTGGTACAAGTCACTATCAGATGTTACAATACTTGCTGTACACCGCCCTGTGTTGGACCCTGTGTTGTAGTGCTGCCTGCCACAGTTCCCTGTGCAGCTGTCTGTACTCCACCTTGCTCTGACTACCCGTTCTGCTATGGTTTCACTATATGCAGTTTACACAGCCATGGGGCTGACAAGTGCTTGTAGTGTGGTAAGCATCTACATGACTTGCTTACAACACACTTTCTAAGTGTACTGAACAGGTCCCCTTTAACTCCCAGTTGTTCCTGCTGGCCAATCAGGGTGTGGGGCCTAGTCTCAGTTTCAGTGACAGCGGTTACATAGGGAAGTTACTCAGAGTTGCACCCTTGTCTGCCTATGTGGGCCTGCATACTTCTGTACCCCAGCTCCAGTAAACAATGGATGGGTTTGACAGCCCCTGCAATACACACATGCTGCTGTGAACTAGGTGTAGGGTTGACACTCCTGCCTGACAGTGTTCCCCTACTACAGTATTTATTCCCTGCTGTTGGCTTGGTAGTCTGTGTTTGCCTGAGTTCCATGTTCCCACCTGCCCTTGCACTAGGGGGACTATAGCAGAACAGGTACTGTTTGTTGCAGTCATGCCTTTCCTTCACTATGTCTTGGGCATGGAATGGAAATATTTCCAACAGTGGTACTCACTGGCACATTATGTCTATAATGCTGTGACATGCTTGGTTGCTGTTACTCCAACAGGTCTTACAGTAGCATGTGCTTTCTGAGGGGTATGAAGTCTGAAACTCATGTATCTGTTGCACTACACTGCTGGATATCCACATATGTGTGGTATTTCAGTTAAATATATTCTGCATAGCTCAGGGCTGTTAGTGCTATGTTATGATCGTAGACTGTATTGACAGGGACATGCTATTTGAAAATGCGCATGTACAAACACTCTGCTGCAGCTGCAGCTACTATGGATTATATTACCGGCTTCCTGGGAGTGTTTAGTGTGCGGGTTTGTGAGGACTTCTGCTGATCTACAGGTAAGTTGTTTACTGTACTTATTGGATTTATTTCTGTGCTTTCTGTGTATATGTGGGGCGATTGTGATTTTATGGCTTTACTTGCATTTACTTGTCTTGCATGTTATTGGCATTCCGCACCTGTTTAATTTGGTGGTTTGCAGCCCGCATAGCTGCTTTAGAGGTTAACGCTGTTTCTTTGTTTTCCCACCGACGTGGGTTCCAGCGGCGTATCTCACTTTCGGGCGCACAGCTCTACGGTCTAGCAGTGCCGCAGCCTTCTTGTTTTGGCGTTGTAGCTCACGGACAATCATCTCGCGATCTACACGCCGGAACCCAACTTTCCCTACTTGTTAGAAGAGTACTTGTTCCGTTCATAGTGTAGTGGCAGCTGGGAGAGCAGCACTCAAGGAGATTCAAGATGGTGGATAGCGAAGAGGTGAATGCCAGTGCAGTGTTTGAAGTTCTACAAGATTCTGAACAGCTGTTTCAGCAGAATGTGTTTGTTTCTTCAGAAGCAAATGTTCAAAACAATGACGGATGTGTTGTTATAGCCCTCAAGTATAGAGGGTTGCAGGATGATATTTTGGGTGAATTGTTGTTGCAGAGCATGCCAGAGAGTGTAAAAGATGTTTCACGGGGTGCAATTACAGACAAAACTTAATCAGAGGAGTCGCAAGCTATTTTGAAAGAAGATCACCAGATAAAGAAATCATATGCTGAGATTGTTAAAGAAACTGCAGGGAAAGAGATGAAAGACAAACAAAGGAATTGAAATGTCAACAATCAAAAGAAATTTATGGTAAGAATTCAGAGAAAAAGAAATGGACAGGTATGACATTTTGGGTAATTTAATGGTTTCACTGGGAGTGAAGGCTCAGGGGGTAAGAGCTTTTATTATAATTCATAAACAGTCATTTTTTGACATTATTTTTGAGACTGGTTCTGTTCTGGAAAGATTTTTGGGGGAGTATGAGAAGAAAAAGGACTGTAATCCATGGAATTCTTATGTGGTTAAAGCATTTCACAGGAAAACAAAAAAGAAAAAAAAAACGTTGGAAAAGAGACTTAAAACAGACAGTATTGTCTTTTTGCATCAAAGCTGTTGCCAGATTATCTCCAATAGTTCTAATCTACTTAGCTGCATTATTTTGCTACCCATGTAAATCTCACTGAGACAAATACTTTTAGAGGAACACAAATTCTTGAAAAGACATTGAGGAAAATTTAAAGGAGCCATGATCGAAATCAGGACAATTAGGAACAACTGCATATGTCAGTATACTGATGTATAACAGCTGAGGTACACAAACAAAGTAATAACAAGTTAGTATACTGGAATTCTTCAATGGTCTTGAACAGCGTGCTGCACAGGAGGTTGTTGTGTAAACTAATCAGCATGTATTGTACATTGACAAGGTATACAGAAGCATATCTGACTAGTAGAAAACAGAAGCCTGTTTGGACGTTTGGGTGTGTGGTGGGGGGGGGGATGACAGCTGATTAGTCAGAAATCAGTAACTAAAAGTATGCAGTGGGGTTTGGTGTTAAGATGCACTTTGTTTCCCATATTACATCTGCAACTAAAGAAACATAGGGAGATAAGAGAAAGCCTCATTAACTTGCAGATGATGACAATATAGGTGAAGTAGTTAGGGATAGATCAGCTGTGTTACTTTTTAAAATTACAAGACCTGCATTTATTCTACTGAAAGGTGACTTTCATCAGAGTAGGAAATGTCACAATGTTTAATTAATTCACGTTTTGACAAAAGTTATATAACAGATTGGTGGACATGACTATGTGTGGGATAAGTACTGCATGTCTGAGACTGGCTGATGAAAGAGTATGTATTTGAATATGAGTTCTTACATCAAGTGTGTGTGTGTGTGTGTGTGTGTGTGTGTGTGTGTGTGTGTGTGTGTGTGTGTGTGTGTGTGTGTGTGTGTGTGTGTGTGTGTGTGTGTACTTATGTGCATGATGTGCAGTTGTTAGCATGCACCTGCATGTTTGTGCATCCAAATTTTTTTTTTATCTTATCTGATTTTCTTTTCTTTTCTTTTAACACACACACACACACACACACATATGTTTATATATATATATATATATATATATATATATATATATATATATATATATATAAAAGTATAGTCTCACTGGGATTCAGTAAGGTACAGTGATGGTTAGGAGAGGCAGATATATCTCTAAGAGGATACTGCTGCTGTGGAACAGACTTTCCATCCACATAAAACAAAGTTCATCCATGTCCATGTTCAATGCAACTTTCATCTATGGATTACAAACAGAAAATTTATCCCAGGAATGCTCCCAGTACTAGTAATGGACAGAGGCAGCTCCTACATGCTTTATCCCATGCATGGGTCCCCTCAAAATATCTGTGGTATTATCCCAGTCATTTGCAGTTAGGGATTATATATAACCTTCGACCATGGGATGGGTAAGACCAATCTATAACCAAATGGGATAAGTTATTTTAAGCACAAAAAGGGAATCTAGCTTGGTTTAAAATGGCCTGCAAGGGCGACTAGCCTAGCACTTAGTTATGAACCTATCAACCTATGTAAGGCTGGCCCAGTGACTGTGCTGAATGGTAATGAGACATTCCAGGGGAGAGGCATATGCTAGTTAGCCACCCCCCCACCAAGGTATGGTATTGAACATGGCCAAAAAGACATGTTCAACTACATATCACAAATGTGGTACAGGGGTCAGACTGTTAAAGTTCCATACTGGCACTAACAGCAGCATGGGGCTCGGGGGCTGGGTAGTAGGAACCCCTAGACACCAGGGATACCATACACTGAAGTGCCATAAAAGTAGAGGCATCACAACAAGGATTGGGGTGAGGAAAACCACTAGAAACAAGGGACACCATATACTGTAGTACTAGCATCAGAAGAGGGTTTGGGTTAATAAAAAACACTAGACACCAGTGATACCATATACTGAAGTGCCATAACAGTACCAGCATCACAACAGGGTGCAGGCTGAGGAAAACCACTAGACACCAGGATACCATATACTGAAGTGCCATAACAGTGCCAGTATCATAACAGGATTGGGGTTAGGAAAGCCACAAGACACCAGGGATACCATATACTGAAATGCCATAACAGTGCCAGTATCATAACAGGATTGGGGTTAGGAAAACCACTAGACACCAGGTTTACCATATACTGAAATGCCATAACAGTACCAACATCACAACAGGGATCAAGGTAAGGAAAAACACTAGACTCCAAGAGAAATCATAGATTAAAGTGACCGGCACAAACAGCAGTAAGGGATTCAAGGGTGGGGAGTGGGATACACTACACTTCCAAGACATAATAGATATGTGCTGTAATGGCACTTAAACTATTATGGGGGGAACCACAGGTGGGGAGATAGGTTAGGGACAGATACCATGACTGTGGTGTGTGTAGGGTATTTGTTTTCTGTGTATTTGTGTTAATGTGGGAGAGTGACTGGGGTGGGAATGCCGCCACCTACATAACAAGCAGTTTACTACCATGATGTGCAGATTTGCAATGATCTACACATTGTCGTAGGAAATGCAATTCAGACACATACAAATTAGCTGATAATAAGGTCGTACTTCATTGCAGCCAGCATGACTCTGAATCATATATGGGCAAGCTGAGGGGGCAGGACCTTTTTAGCAGAAACTGTACAACTTGTGCTAGATCCTTTAATGAAGCCTTGGGTTTACAGGCATTAGCTATAGATATTTTGAGCTGGTAATAAAAAAAAAAAAACAAACAAACAAAAAAACAGATATTTTCTTTGCATTTATATTTGTGGCTTATTATTCTTTTTTTTTTCAAAACAGGTTTATTGTTTTAACATATAAGAGAAATATCATAACAATTTTATACAAGTAATTAAAAATAGGTATTATTATAATATTCAACAAAACAACTAAAGTATTTACAAAGACATCCACTACAATCAGATCAATTAATTAAACTAAAATACCGTGCTATTGAAATTAGAATTTTTTTAACAAATTTTGTAAATTATCCCATACAATATAATATGATGTTTTTCTAATTGTTCTCATTCTAATTGTGCTTATTTCCATATGGCACATTATATTCATAACATTTTTAAATTCATTGAACAAAGGAGGTGTATCTGAAATCCAATTTCTAGTTATTATTTTCCTGGCCACTGCTATGATAGACCATAACAAGGGAAGCTTAATCTTTTTAACACATTGAGGTACAGGTGTGTTGAATAATATAAGAGACTTAGAAATAATGAAATTATCTGTAAAAAGAGCCTGCAAAAATTCATTAATTGACTTCCAGTATTCTTTCAACTTCATACAGTCATAAAACATATGAGCCCAGTCAGCATTAATTTCTACATTACATCTCTTACATAGATTATCTTTATTATTTATTTTATTCATCATCAAAGGTGTATAAAAAGATCTATGTAAAAATTTCCATGTATAAAGTCTCCAGACAATGGAAGATGTAGTTCTATAAGCAGATTCCAATATATATTGTTTATCTTGTTGAGGTGGCTTATTATTCTGAAGTACTGAAAATATAGTGGAAATTAAAATTTCCAGTTATTAATCATGGGTTGCTGGTGGAGTGGTAGCAGATGGAATATCAGTGTTGAATGAAGCATTTTACTTCCCAGATTTGATAGCCTCACCACTATTACTTTAATTGTAGTCACTTGTTAAATTAAGACTTGGGAATGACCACTACCACTGCAGTCCCAGTAATACTGTAAATAACTCTGGATATGGTTGGATTCTGCAGAGTGGAACATCATTTGTGTTTTGCTGTTTTGATACTAAAATACATTTTTACTGAATGGAGAGTTTTTCTAACTGCACTGGTAGACTGTTTGCTCACTAGCAGTACTATATGTGTCAGTGAGACTACATGATTAGGCATTTCCAGTTTCATTATCAAAGGATATGAGCTTTGGAAGAACCACTCTGGGTCACTCTGGGTCACTCTGGGTCATGCTAGTGCATGTGCCCGAGCTGTGAGACACTGTGCCTCCACAAAAAATACAAAGGCATTTTTTTTCTTTTTTTTTTTTTCTTGATCATAAAAATAGGACATGGAGTAGCCAGTCTATATCCTATTACCATGCAGTTTGAGGGCCTGCAATAGGTTGCCCCAGCAAATAATTTCAGTGCTTTCTTGGCAATCTCTAATCAATCAGTCACCCAAGCAGAGACTGCCAGGAGTTGTGGACATACAAATCTTCAGGGACAGTTTTCACTTTGTAGATATATATTTTTTAATTGCATCAGGAAACCAGACAGAACCGTAGGCAGCTGTAATGGTAGACACTGCCCACAGCAAAATATAGATGCGCTTTTACATGTACTTTTACCCACAATTGATAAGAATAGGGGGTTCTCTGCATATCTCTCAGGTTAATTAAACTCCACTGTAGTTGGAGAAAAAAGCTTTTTTAATTGTTTCAGGGAGGGTTAAGCATGCTTATTGTTATTCAGATAATCAGAGCAAACTTGGTTATGTGGTAGCAGGTGTTTCATTTTAATGACAGTAAGTTTTACTAATAGGAAGTTGAACAACAAGCTCCTAATGAGCTTCATTTTGTAGTTCTGGATTTGACTATGCCATTCTTCATGTCTACTGAATAGCCCTGAGTATGTCACTTAACTAGATAGTGTTCCCGGGCTGCCCTTGAATACAGCCATTTAAATGTTATGGCTTTAACAATAAAATGCAAAAATAAAGCAGCATTTCTGTTGTTTTTCACTAATTCACTCATCCATCCACATCCTCCTTTCTGCCATTTTTGCACATAGGATCAGTGTGTCAACAGTGACCATCGTCAAGAGCAAATGTTCACACCACCAGCTGGTTAGTCCTGTTCCATGTTGCTGAATAAATTCATATTTAACTACAATTTCATGAGACAGTGTGCTGTTTAGTTCATTTACTTCGGCACAGCTTCAGCAACTTTATATAGACTACCCACTTCCTGAATGCATAACATGTACGTATAATAGGAGCATGAAGGAGTGCATCATCCAAGTTATCAGGAAGGAGACCTTGTGGTCTGTATTTACAAAGAGGTTGGTCCTAAATAAACACTCATTCTTAAAGTCTAATTAGTCATTTCAGTACTGCTAAAATGATAAAATTTTTAAGCATCCTTACCAATAAAATAATTGAACCTTGATATTTCAGTATCATTTTTTTATCAAAGTCTTCAATTCAGGGTGAATTTTATGCTTCTCGATAAGTTGGAAAAGCTTGGATTGGATGCTGGTCTTTAAAGTGGCTTCATGAGTGGCTTTCTGATAGTCAGTAGAATGGTAAAGATATAAATATATCAAGTGATGAAGTAATGCTACCCCTTGGTGTGGCCCTGGGGACTAATTCTGGCTCACTTGCCATTCATGCTCTTTCTGGAAGACACCAAGGTACTGGACTGCATGATAATCCTACCCTATGCAGGCAAACTTCTAAAATTCTGTGCTCCAGAATCTAGGGCAACCCCCCCCCCCCCCAAAATAATGAGGAAACATTGGCCAGAAATCAGGGTCAGTTATTAAATATTATACTAATTCACTTAAAAGGTTAAAAGAACAATGGGTTTTGCATAAACATGTATTTTATAAAAAATAAGTAAAATACATTTTTATTGTAAACTGTCTTCAGGGAACTGACATATGGCCTGTTGTATACAGTTAGTAAATTTACATTTTCAGAGTTTTCAGAGAGCTTTTCTTGTTACAGTATGGCTTTTTGCCTGATTTGCACTTCTAGGCTATCTGACCTCTGGACAAAAGGCCAGGTAAAAGTAATTTAGAGAGTACATATGTACTAAATTCTCATTATGTCAGAAGTTGTTGTTGTGTCTTTCGGCTTTTCCCGGTTAGGGGTCGCCACAGCGGAACTCCGGTTTGCTAATGATTGGCAGTAGATTTTTACATGCCAAGTTGCCAGCTGTGACATACAACCTTCAACGAAGATACGCCCATTCACGCATGTCTCCACACAGAAGACGCTCTAGCTGAGAATCGAACAGGACAACGTCATACTGTGAGGCGACAACACTACCGCAGCACCACCACCGCAGTATATCTCATTATGTCAGAAGTAAAAGTCCTAAATATTTTACCAAGACAAAAATATATGTTTTTAATTTGTAACATGCCATGGGATAGTGCCATCCTTTCAGGTGACTGCAGCTGTGGAGTCAAATTTTTTTGTCTGTGACTTATAGAGCTGCTTTCTGTTTTACCTACTCCATTTTCTTTTCTGTTTTAAGAAATCAGCTTGGCCTGATATTTTTGTTCTATGTGAGAGATAGACAAATTATCTAGGCTGCACATTTCACATGTTTTTTCATTGGTTAGTTGTCTCTTGAGTGACACCTAAATGCACAGTGAATTTATGGCCCTTTATAAATTCTATACAGCTGAGTGGCTCTTGGCTTATATATACAAGGCAGAGTTTTTTATTGAATAATCACATTATTATAAACTGTTTAAGGTATATTGCTGGATCTGCATCTTTAAGTTTGTTTGTGGTAGCATTTGGTATATTTTACTTTTGTTTGTGGCAGCATTTTACTCCAGACACTCTTTTACATTAGGAGGACTGGGATTATTCATCTAGTAGCAGTAGGTGTTTACTTAGTCTACCTGAGCTGGAGTCAAATTCAGAGGTATGCAACACAAGAAGCTATGAGGTAAGAACTGCAGTTTTAGTTGCTTTGTAGCTGAATACACTATTGTTATTAGCTTAAAAGTTCTGAAACTAAGTTTTGAAGTATGACAGAAATATAACCTTTCAAAGACTGGACCATGTAACTTTAATTTGTATGCCTTTACTGCCAGTCTGACATTTGTATTATATTAGCCTTTTATTGTGGGTTCTCTGGTGAGCTTCTGCTTAGTATACTGAGTACAACAATGGCCAAAAATACTTCTTTACTGAGATATTACTATATCACAAGTAAAACTCCTAGTCGACTTATTACCCCTTCCCCCCACACAGTTTAGTCTCATGCAGTAAACTGCATTACAGGAAAAAAAGGTGTGTCTGTGTCTTTGCACCTGAAACAACCAGTTAACTGAATTTTGTATAACATGATCATGATATAACATTATGAAAATGTTTATGTAATACTTTGTACAGTTATAGACAAATAGTCCTTTATTGTTGGGTACTAACCACAGTCATATTCAGCCATTTGGATGCCCTGGTTTTGCCTGCATAAAATAAAGCACTGCTGGTGATTCACTGCTGTGTGAGAAAAGTAAAACAATATTTTTGTCTGTGACTTAACAAAGCTGTTTTCTGTTTT
The DNA here is from genome assembly GCF_019279795.1 of Protopterus annectens. Lineage (NCBI taxonomy): Eukaryota > Metazoa > Chordata > Ceratodontiformes > Protopteridae > Protopterus > Protopterus annectens. Next base: position 740,340,131 of record NC_056729.1, on the reverse strand, counting down.
AAGGAATCTGCTTGGCCTGATGTTTTTGCTCTAGGTGATAGACAAACACTTAGATTACCTAGGCCGCATAATTCACATGTTTTCTTCCATTGGTTAATTGTCTCTTGAGTGATACTTAAATACACAGTGAATTTCTGGCCCTTGGTCTTTTGCTAAAAAGATTTTAAGCCTCCATAAACTAAAGCATTGCTGGTGATTCCCTGCTAGTCTTTCCTACCCACCCTTCCCTTTGTTGATCTGCTTTTTACCTGGTGATTTTAAGCTGCCCATCCCTACTGTAAATTGAGCTTAACACACTCCCTCCCAGTCTACACTGATGTTGGTACTGAAAAAGTGCATTTTGCCTCATTATAATGAATTCAGATTAAGTAAATCAGTAGAACAGCGCTCAAGTCACTCAGCCACAAGTACTGGTATGACTCCATCATAGTCCATGTGGGGGTGAATGACTTGAGACGTACCTCACTGGACTATCTGAAGAGAGACATGACTGAACTTTCTAATTATGTGCCTCAGGCAGGTATAAGCCTAGCCTTAAGCAGCAGTCAACCTTCTCCAAGGATGATGCCACAATGCAAACAAAAAATGATTGACTTTAACAATTGGCTTAGCTTCTGGTGTCATTCCAAAGGGATCCAGTATCGATCAGCCAGGAAAGACATGATCGACAGGCCAAGCTGCTTTGCCAGAGATGGTCTGCACCTGTCTCCACTAGGTTTTTGGATACTGACAAAGGAACTAACCTTTTTTAGGTAGTGTCAAAATAACCAACCTCTTAACATAACAAAATCCTCTCTAGATAAACTTAAGGTACTGCTGCTTAATGCTAGGAGTTTAAACAAGAAACTGCACTCCCTAGAAGCACTCCACAGTCATTGAAATGTGGTTCAAAGGTGTGGAAATCACCCTAGCCATGCAGGGAAGTAATACATTCCATACGTTCAGACCACAAACTGAGCATGAAAGAACCAAAGGTGGAGGTGTACGCATCTTCATTAAGGATAAGAACACCTTAAGACTGGTCGAACAGTATAACCCTCTTGAGCTACTCCATGTCCAATTAAGTATAGGCAAAGCCCCCCTACCACATCATAGCTAGCTATAGATCGCCCATCATGAAACAGGAAAAGCATACCATATACCTGGACTTATTAGGGTCACTTGCCATACAGCCCAACATCTTATTCATGAGTGATTTTAATTATCATACCATTGACTGGGAAACATACATGACCACAAACATGCTGACTTAGAGGTTTTGGAACAGCTAGTCAGCACAACCACAAGAGGCTCAAATGTCCTGGACACAGTACTCATTAACATGGTAGAGCATTGCACCCACTCCTGTGTGATGTTCTCCCTGGTATGATCGGACCATAAATCAGTCTTGTTTGATGTAATTACAAGACCAGATACCCCATCAAGCACAAAAGCATTTAAGAATTTTTCAAAGACAAACTAACTCCTACTAACTGATGATATAAGAAGTTTCAAAGCCTCCAGAAATTCAGATAACATGGACTCCTATGCAGAGGTGTACACCAATGCCCTGTATAGAACTGTCAGTACCTGAGAGGATTAAAGTCAGGTCTTTTCAAAAAAAAAAAACAAGCCACCTTGGTGGACCCCCTAGTATAAACAGGCTATACAACAAGAGACAAAATGCCCAAGAACAACAGGGAACTGATTCAGCAGAGGAAGAAATCCCTTTCTAGCTTAAACAAACAAATTAGATATCTTGTCAAGTCCTCCAAAGCTAAATGTGAAACAAAAATAACCTCCCTAGCTTAGGATAATCATAAGGCATTCTTTAACTATGTCTGAAATCTAAAAGGAATTCACAGTTATGCAGTGAAGTGGTTGTGGATGGCACCACCCATACTCAACCTGAGGTAATAGACAAACTTCTAGCTGACAGATTTGGAGCAAACATCACACCCCCGTCCTTTCCAGTTATGCCTGAAAGTATACCTACCACCATTCCTCAGCCTATTATCTTAAGAGAGCAGGTCATCCCAGCACTCTCCAGGTCCAAAATCAATGCATCAGTTGGACCAGACAACATCCCAGGTTGTCTTTTAAATAACTTAAAACATTACCCAGCAGACCTACTTGGATCACTGTTTAACCACAGGCTGAGAACTGGCATTGTTATAGTGGAATGGAGGACAGCAACAGTAATCCCTCTGCACAAAGGGAGACATAAATCAACCCCTGGAATTATATGCCCATAAGCTTGACTAGCCTTATCTGCAAGGTCATGGAAAGAATCATTATGGGTCTTATTAACAAGGACATAGGTACTTTCCAAACTCTGGACCTAACCCAGTTCAGATTCATTAAAGGTAGATCATGCCTGTTAGACATGGTTGACTTCTTTGAGAAAGTCACCAAGGCCCAGGATGAGGGAAAGACTGTGCATGTCACCTATCTTAAACTAGCCAAGACATTTGACACAATCCCCCACTCAGGTATTATAGAGAAACTCTCCCAATTAGGAATTAACCCCTGTATTACCAAATGGGTAGCCAGCTTCCTCATAGACAGGACACATAATGTCAAAGTGGGTGACTTCAAAAGACCAGTCACCAGAAGCATGCCGCAGAGTTCTGTGTTGGGCCCCTTACTGTTCAGAATTTATTTCTCAGAATGTCAGGCAAACTTGGATGGCCTGTGGATGACCTAGTTCATTGATGATTGCAAATGCCAAAGCCACAGATTAAAGCTAAATGCAAAAAAAAAGCATTATTATTTCCTTTAGGAAAGCTGAGATCCATGCTAATTACATTATAGACAGCAACTCCCTAAGTGTAGTCCCAGTGGTATATCAACTGGGTACTCAGGTTGATAGCAACCTGAACGTTGACACCACATATCCACAGTAGTAAGGAAATCATTCTATGTGGCACATCTCATAAGTAAAGGCATCACATCTAGATCTAAGGAAGTTATAATTCCATTATAATTGGCCCTCATCAGACCAATAATTGATTACAATGCTCCTTTTTGCATGTACCTCACCAGACACCTGCAACAATTAGAAAGACCACATAGGTTTCTCACCAAGAAATCACAGGGCATACAAAACAATCTATTCACCTAAGTCTTACACAGAAAGGCTGAAAGCTCTGTCACTGTATTCTGTCTTCTACAGGTTGCTAAGGGGTGATCTGTGCCTTGCTTACAGAGCAGTCTCTTACCTGGCCTTGATGGAAGTTCTACAGTTTCGTAAATCAAACTGCATGATGGTCACTCGCTCCAGGGATCTTAACCTAGCCTCTGACATGAACAGGCCAAGCTGGATAGAGAGGTACATCTCACAGTGATTTGCACTTTTCTGGAGCAAGCTTCCAATTCACATGAAACAGGGCACCTCCATGACCATCTTCAGATGCAACCTAGATCAATGGATGGGTGACAGCAAATTCACTACTGGTGTGGTACCCCTGGATAGAGGAAGTCAGTATTAACTACCATAGACCCTTACCCCTGTGAACTTCACTCACCTTACCACTGACAATTGGTACAACTTGGGATAAATATGGCTAGGCTTGTAAGGCTAGAGCTGTTAGCCTAGTAACCTTCTACGAACCCATGAAACTACTTCACCAAAAAGTTGTATTTTGCATTTATTTTTCACACTGACAAACTCAGTATACATCAGATCCACATTATTCTACTGTTTTTATGAAATGGGAGCCAAAAACATTACACTTTACCAGGGAAAAGTGATATTTTCTGTCATGTTATAGCAAAATCCTCTCATTTTACATGTTGTCAGAAGCATGCCCATATCTAACAACTTTTGTTTAATTTTTCCAAAGCAACTGGTTGTGCAAAACAAAATGAAAGTGGGTCTTTCTAGAAAAGTGTATGCCTTGAAGCACTAGAGAGAGAGAGAGAGAGAGAGAGAGAGAGAGAGAGAGAGAGAGAGAGAGAGAGAGAGAGAGAGAGAGAGAGAATGTCATTTGAAGTTAAGGTAGAAGTCATGCCAGAATAGCTTGTATAAATTGACAGTGTGAAACATTTTCAAAAGCTGAAAACAAATGTGCATCTTTTAGTTCCATTCAGACAAAAAGAAAAGAAAAGCTTCCACAACATAACCCTGTTGTGTTAGTGTGATTTCATACCTAGAGTTTGTGTATAAAATAATCTTTCCATTCTTTGTATATGCCGACACATAAAAACTCATATTACTACATGAATTCTTTTTCATTAATATTCAAGATGTGGCTGCTCCTTTATCTTCTTTAATGGTAGTGACCCAGGAAAAGTTTTTTTAGATAATTATGTCAATAATATTCCCTGAAAGCTTCATGAACAAATATTGAACCATTTTGGAGATATAGACCTGCAACTCAAAGAGCAAACAGAACTGAAAACAGACAGTTTTCTGGGGACAGACCTGAAAATGCTCAACAGTGAAGTTAATCAGTTAAGGGATTAAATGTGCCAGCAGTAGATGCTTTTGCATCTGTCACTGAGATGACGTGTTTGTGCATTCTTTTATTCTTGAGTTTTCCATGAATCAAATGGAGTTGTTCAGATGTTAAAGAATATTCTTAATTTTTTGTAAAATAAAAAATGTAGGTTTTCTGTGTTTTGAGGTTTAACTGTTCATAGGTTCATAGATAGGTACTAGGCTATTGGCCCTAGGGCCTATATAAACCTAGCCAAATGGAACGCTGGCTTTCGCCACCCAAGAAAATTATTTTCCTGTGCCCCTGTCGAACAGAACCACAGAAGTGATCCCCAGGGTAAATTTCCTATCTCCCATCCAATCATCAAGATTTTTCTTGAAAAGTGCTAATGAGGAGCTTTGTTTGATATAGATAGGTTGTTTCTTCCAGGGTATGGGAAGTCTCTGGGACAGGAATCTATCACTCCAGCATGTTCTCTTTATTGTGGTGACAAGGTTTAGGTCCCTAGACCTTGTAGCTTGGAGGGATTGGGATTTCTTTAAGTGGGGCATGTCCAACAGCTCTGGATTTGACATAGCTTTGTATATTAGGCAGAGATCACCTCTGAGTAGGCGATATGCGATGGAGTAAAGCTGAAGTTTTTTGAGACGGACTGCATAAGGCATCTGTTTGAGGCCAGTAATCCTCTTTGTGGGGTGTTTCTGAGGCCTTTTCAGTTGTTGTAGATGTCTTGTGAGGTACATACCAAAAGGGGCATTGTACTCTATAATGAGTCGATTGAGTGATGAGTAGAGGGGAACAATGACCTTTTTTTTCCTGGATGAGAAACCTTTTGTGATGAGGTGTGCCACGTAGAAGGGATTTCCTGACTACTGTGATGATGTGATTATCAAAGGAGAGACTACTGTCCACCTGTGTCCCAAGGTCTCTTATCACACTTTCAGTGTTAAGTCGACTACCGCCTATGTGGTAGTTCATGGGTACAGAGTTATTACCAAAAGGGATGACAATGCACTTTCTGGCATTGAGCTTGAGGCCATGGCTTTGACACCAGGCATCTGTCTCAGTGAGGCCCTTTTGTAGGATGTCCACATTGTTAGGAGTTTTGATTATGGCCCCTAGTTTGCAGTCATCTGTGAACTTTGTTAGCAAAGACCTTATGTCTTAGCCTGTACTTCAGAGAAGTAGATACCAAACAGGAGAGGACCCAGGAATGAACCCTGTGGTACTCAACTTGTCACTGGTCTGAAGTTGGATTTAGAGTCTGCTACTTTCACAGTGAGCCATTTGGCAACCCATCTTGTGACATAGACATTTATACCTAGTTTAGTGAGTTTATCTATAATTTCATAGTGGGGAATGGTGTCGAAAGCCTTGGCGAGATCTAGATAGGCTGTGTGAACCACCTTACCCTCATCTACGGCTTTGGTGACTGCTTCAAAGAAGTCTATCAGGTTTAGGAGACATGATCTGCCTTTTACAAACCCAAACTAGGTAGAGTCCAGCGTTTGGAGATTACCAATGTCATTGTTTATAAGTTCCATGATGATATGTTCCATAGCCTTGCAGACCAGGCTTGTCAGGCTAATGGGGTGGTAGTTCCCAGGGTCCATGATGGCTCTCCCTTTGTGGAGTGGGATAACCGCTGCTGTGTGCCATTCAGTGGGCACAAAGCCTGAGGTGAAGCTATGATTGAACATGGTACTTAGGTGGGGTGCCAGTTTGTTCTGTAGTTCATGTAGAATGCAGCCTGGGATGTTGTCAGGTCCCATGGATGATGTGTTCTTGGCTTTGGAAAGTGTATTTTTTAACTGTGCAGCCGTGATTACAGGAACTTTGCATTCTTCTGGTATAGAGATGGGCCCTTTAGTGGGTGAGAGAGGGGTAAAGTTGGCACTGAACCTATCTGCCAGGATGTTGGCAATATCAGTTGGTTCTGTATATTGAGTGCCATTGTGCTGTAACTCAGAGCAGATCTGAGTGTTGCCATTGAGATTCTTGACATAGCTATATAATGCTTTGTGGTTGTCTTTAGAATCAGTGGCAATTTTGTTTTTGTAACTAGCTTTGGAGGACTTTATGAGGGATCTCAGCTTCTTACTGAGGCTGACCAGGGAGTTCCTCCAATCATGGAATTTTACTCATTTTTGCAACAGTTTCTTTCTTCTGTTGTAGAGTTTGTTTATGGCAGGGGACCACCAGATAGGTTTCCTTTTTTGGAGGATAGCATCTTGGTTCTGTTAGGGATTGCACTGCCCTTATTTGGCAGTGTTTGGGCAACTTCAGTACTTAATGTTCAGTGCATTTTCTATGATATTGTTTCTTTCAAATAATCTAAAATAAAATATCTATCAGCTATTATTGCATATTTTCTGTGCCAGTGTGCAGTATTTTGTATTAATTGGCTTTCTTATGGCTTTATGATGATGCTCTTTCTTTGCATTGGTCCATTTTGTCCCAAATATCCCCATAGTACTTTTCATTTGAGGTATTTTATGAATGATATTCATGATCTACAGATACCTTTTTCTTTAACATTGTTTATTAACAGTGCCCAGGATTCAGAAAATGCTTTAATGCCTGTGCCACTTGCCCAACTTGGATTGGTCACTCAGCAGGATGAAGAGAAATTCTTATTCCGAGACTTGGTAAAGCAGCACTAAAAACACCTCATTAGTAGCTCATTACCATGTCTCTGAGATGAATATTATGCCGCCAGAAATGACCATGCTATTGTTCTGTCTACTAGCCTATGCAGAGAGTTAGCAAAGACACTACCAACATGTACATGCACACATTCAGAATCTCCCTCCCACATTCTTACAGACTCAGCATCTTCCCCCAAACCCCTGTAGTGCAACCACTCAAGTGCGCGCACGTGCGCACGCGCACACACACACACACACACACACACACACACACACACACACACACACACACACACACACTCATACACACACTCACACATACACAAGTGCATATACAACAACATATTGAAATCTCCCACCCCCATGGCTCCATTGCAGTTATGTGCACCATAAGTGCTGGGAGAGAAGTGAATGGGTGAATACTGTCTTTTGATGGTATTCACTTTTTCTTTCTAGTGTAAAATTTTATGCATCCAAACAAATTTGGAGCCACAAAGATTTTTAGGGTAGAGAATATGCATAATTAGCATTAGACAATGGGCAAACTGTAGATACGTACCCTGATTGGAGAATGAACGTTCCCAGCAGGGTATTAATGTACAAGTAATGCCTGGTGAAAAACATATCCACCACTACATGGCAGCAAATCAAGCCACCGTGGAGCTTGGACTAAGAAAACAGAACAGCTGCCATTATTTTATGATCACTAAGCAGCGTTTTTGCTGTTTAGCGAGTGTAAAATATAAAACAAGAAGACAACAACAAAAAAAAGTATGTGTGTGTGTGTTTATGTCTGTGTCAGTGTATGCGTGCATTTCAGTGAAAGTGAGAGTAAGCGAGACATTATTTTACACTCGATAAGCAGCACTTTTGCTGTTTAGCGAGTGTAAAACAAAAAAAGAAAAAAGAAAATTAAAATAAAGTGTGTATGTGAGAGTGTATGCATGTATGTGAGTAAAAGAGAGAGAGAGAGAGAGAGAGAGAGAGAGAGATTGATCAAGCGAAATAGGTGTGTTTATGTTTCTGCATGTGTGCATGAATGTGTGCATGAAAGCAGAGAGACTGTGTGTGCGTGTGTGTGTGTGTGTGTGTGTGTGTGTGTGTGTGTGTGTGTGTGTGTGTGTGTGTGTGTCTGTGTGTCTGTGTGTGTGTGTGTGTGTGTGTGTGTGTGTGAGAGAGAGAGAGAGACAGTGAAAGAGAGTGAGAGAGAAAGCTAGAGTGATGTGTGAGTGAATGTGTGTATGAAAGCAGAGGAGACTGTGTGTCTATATGTACGTGTGTGAAAGCAGAAGAGACTGTGTATGTGTGTATGGGACAGAGAATACGCTGTATGTAAAATTGTTGTGTTTCACTTGCTTATTATTTTTTATATATGTCTGATGTAAAATGCTTCCTCCACCACCATTAACATATACTACAGCAAGTTTGAAACATTAAGTGGAGGAACTATATTACATTAAAAATATATAAAAAAAATATAGTGCTTAAGAAAATAAGCAAATAAAACAACAATTTTACAGAGAGCCCATTCACTAAGCTCAATAATGCCCTCCAGGGTGTGTGTTAGTGTGTAATGAATGCCTTTCCCTGGGTGGGCATTAATTACACATTAACACGCATCCTGTCAGCCATTATTGCTTGCTTAGAATGTGGCCTCTCCAATGAGAACCCTGTCCATGTTTAAGCCCCTACAAGTGGAAAACCTCAGTGGTAGAGTAGTCAACGAGTCTTTTGTTTAGTTATTTTTTTGCCTTATGACAGACTGTCATGAGGATATCAAATAACTACAGTTAATTTATGAGAAGTAAGTCATTTAAAGTGTCAGAGGCCCTTTTCCAAGTAAATAAAACTGCTCCTTTTAGTTTACCTTTGTGTATTTGTGGTGGTGAGGGAAGGATGTAATATGGGTACCAGTGGCCTGGTTCTAAAGGGGTAGGAACGTTTTAGAAAATAAAGATGAAGGTTATCTGCATACATAGATCTAGAGCAAGAAAAGCAGCATGTAAATTTCTAAAGGACATGTTGGAGAGAGTAGTAAGACCATATGTTTCACTGCTTATTCCCAGAATCACTGGCTAAATACATTTTGTAGTCGATGAGGGTCATGGCATATTATTCTGAGAAGGTTGCTGTAAAATTTCATTTGGTTACAGGACTACATTTCTCTGATGAAAGGCACACTTAGCTAGCACAGAGGTGAACAGCATGTATGTATCTTCTACACATATTCTTTTATTTTATTGTTTTTTATTATTTTTTTATTTATTATTTTGTTAGTTTTCATGTGCCCTATCAGCTAGCCATGTACCAGTGTCATTACCCTGCAAGAAAAGGAACATGGAGGCATCAGTGGATGTGAGTGAGAGTCAGAAACTGCTGTGGATAGATGGGGATGTCTTTTTTTATTAAAACATGATTATGCTTTACAAAGGATAAGCTTTCTGTACATTACGTACCGTCATGACAGGCAGAGAACCCACATTTTCCAGTAATGGGAATTCCCATAAAATGGAACTGGATATCTTCCAGTTCCATTATAAATGGATATGTAAGGGTATAAAACTGCAGTGGGAAAATGGAGAAGGTTTTTATTTTAAGAATGCATCTGTATGTTACAAAAATAAGTCTTTCCGCGTTCCACGAAGATCTATAGTGAGATATCATACTTCCTTTAGCAGAGGTGCAAAACATCATAACCACAACATATGAATGGCAGGAAAGCACCTCAAAAATCATAAATAAATCACAATAAAACTTATAATAATCATTTTTGTAGGTTCTTTGATCCACACCCTTCATCTATATATACCTATTGCTGATGTCACACAAACTCAGAGAAAATGGAAAAATGAAAAAAAGAAACAAAACCTTTTCTTTTTTATAAAAGACACAGCCTCTATCATGAAATTACAGAGCCTGTGATGAAGCAATGATCAATTGCTTATCATATTAAAATAGTATTTGGGCTAGCTGCTCTTCTGGGGCATTTTAAACATAGCCAGTTTCTAACCAAATGTGAGAATCAAATCCTGTACTTTGTAGCTGGGAGGTAAACTCTTGACCATTATCCCAACCCCTGACCCCCATCTTCATATTCATTGGCTATAACAGGAAGGATATTTTAAGTCCAGATAAAATAACATATGACCAACAACAGTGATCCCATTTTAGGGACTGACTCTGGTGGATTGAATTCTGGCTATGTGATCTGTGAAATGTGTAGAACTGAAAACTGGGTACTTTTTAATGTCACTGTAAATGTTTCAAATGCAGCGAATGTCCAGGGAATTATTTTTTCTTTACTTTAATGAGAACTATACTTCTGGTTTTGAAAGGACAGTTTTCTGTATTTTTGTAAAACCTTGTCATTTACTGATTCTTCAGCGACAAGTATGAAAAGCAGACTGCATTCCATATTAATTCCAGATCAAAATGATCTGCCAACTCTCGACTGCACAGAACATCATTTTAGTCTTAGCCCCAGGGGAGCTCGGCTTGTATTCTGATATGTTATACTCATCACGAAAAAGTCATTAAGAGACAAAAGCTGGATGCTGTGCTCTTCAGTTAGCACTGTTACTTCTCTTCTGAACCTTCTAGTTAAGAAGTTTAATTTTAGAGTAGAGCTTCACCCATTATTACTCAAATTACTTGAGTGAATCAATTTTCCTAATGCCGATACATACAAGTCAACACAATGAAACCCAAAGCTCTGAAGGGTCTATATTAGAACACCGAACATTCAAAATGTCGAGTGTTCTAATATCGAACCCTACCAATCGAAAATACCAAACATTGAATGTTCAGAACAGCAAATTTTTTCCTAGGGAAAAAATTTGCTGTTCCAAAACACATACACACAACACAATCACACCAAACAAACAGCAAACCACACACATACACCTAACATCTTACACCTAACCCTACAATAAACTATACACACACCACTAACTATCCCTTACCTTAACCCAAACCCTAACCCTAAGGTCCGTCACTATCGCACACTCACCACACCTGCGCCCTAACCCTAACTCACCTAACCTGCCCTAACCCTCATGTCCACACAATCACACAAATACCTAACCTACGCCCTAACCCTAACTCATCTAACCCACCCTAACCCTCATGTCCACACAATTGCACACATACCTAACCCACACTTAATCGCACACTTACCTGAACCCGACCCGTGACTTTCCAACAGAGCGCTAAAAATACCGAAGCAGCAGAAACGGACAATCAAATTCTTTCCCTCGGAAAGAATTTGGTTTTATGCTTCTTCGATATTTTCAGCATTCGCTGAAAATGGGTCGATATTAGAACACTCGACATTTTAAATGTTTGGTGTTCTAATATAGACCCAGCTCTGAATGCATATGACAAGTACAAAAGTCTAATATGAATTATAGTTCTATTAGTTTAAAGCAAAATATGCAGCCTTTGGCTGTGCAGTTTTCTAAGATACTTGCACTTCTTTCATAACACAACTCATAGATATGGATGATAAATATACCACACTTCATTAAGCTGGCATTTCAACACAGTGTTTCACACAATATTTTATTTATTATTCAGTATGTGATAACCAGGTTGGTGAATTGATCCACAATGGACCCTTGTCAGATGTGACTCAGACATACAGCAAAAGATGCGGTGTAATTTGTATCTGTGGCACAACTGCAGAGTGATACTTGAATTGCACCTAGATGCAGAAATAAACAAAATCATGAACATGTACCAATGTAATAGGTTCATAGGTTCATAGGTAGGTACTAGGCTATCGGCCCAAGGGCCTATGAAAGCCTAGCCAGCAAGGTTCCATGGCTTATGCCACCCAAGAAAGTTATTTTCCTATGCCACTGTCGAGCAGAGACACAGAAGTGATCCCCAGGGTGTATTTCCTATTTCCCATCCACTCATCAAGATTTTTCTTGAAGAGTGCTAATGAAGAACTTTGCTTGACATAGATGGGTAGCTTGTTCCAGAGTATAGGAAGTCTCTGGGACAGGAATCTATCCCTCCAGTGTGTCCTGTTTATTGTGGTGACAAGGTTTAGGTCCCTAGAGCGTGTAGCTCAGAGGGAGTGGGATTTCTTTAGGTGTAGCATGTCCAACAGCTCTGGGTTTGACATAGCTTTATATGTTAGGCAGAGATCACCTCGGAGTAGGCGATATGCTACGGAGTAAAGCTGGAGTTTTTTGAGGCGGTCAGTGTAGGGCATTTGTTTGAGGCCAGTAATCCTCTTTGTGAGATACTTCTGTGGCCTTTCCAGCTGCTCCAGATGTCTTGTGAGGTATATTCCAAAAGGGGTGTTGTATTCTATAATGGGTCTAATGAGTGACGAGTAGAGGGGAACAATGACCTCTTTTTTCCTGGATGAGAACCCTTTTATGATGAGGTGTGCCACGTAGAAGGACTTCCTGACTACTGTGGCGATGTGACTATCAAAGGAGAGACTACTGTCCACCTGGGTCCCAAGGTCTCTTATCACACATTCGGTGTTAAGTTGATTGCTGCCTATGTTGTAGTTCATGGATACAGAGTTTTTACCAAAGGGGATGACACTGCACTTTTTGACATTGAGTTTGAGGCCATGGCTCTGACACCAGGCATCTGTCTCAGTGAGGCCCTTCTGTAGGATGTCCACATCATTTGTGGACTTGACTATGGCTCCTAGTTTGCAGTCATCTGCGATCTTCATTAGCCAGAGGCTTTCTGTGTTAGCCTGTACCTCAGAGAAGTAGATACCAAACAGGAGCGGTCCCGGGATGGATCCCTGTGGTACTCCACTTGTCACTGCTTTGAGGTCAGATTTGCAACTTTTGCAGTGTGGGTTCTGTCAGTGAGCCAGTTGGCAACCCATCTTGTGATGTAGGGATTTATACCTAGTTTAGTGAGTTTAACTATAATTCCAGAATGGGGGACGGTGTCAAAAGCCTTGGCGAGGTCAAGATAGGCTGTGTGAACCACCTTACCCTCATCCACGGCTTTGGTGACTGCTTCAAAGAAGTCGATCAGCAATGGCAGCAATACAGACTTTACCAAAGAAAGGATCCCATTGGCTGACAGACATAACTTAAGGCTGTTAAAATGTCTAGAGCCTCATCTGTAAGAAAGTCCATGACAGTTCAGCTACAAAGCATGAACATCACTCCCAGGGAGTCTGCATATTCTGTGACTGTTATCACCTCTGTTGGTAATGAATAGCAGTGATGATATAGTGTTTCGGTACAAGGCCTTGAACCTTAACACCTCTGACAGGTCCTGCAAGATATAAACAGTACAGGTGGCAGCTGTCTAGAAAATAACAACTGTAAGCGCGGCATGGATCTGCACAGGGAAATGCTGACACTTACTAGGAACACTTTAACTATGTACTGATTCTGATATTCAGGGTATCAGAATATGGTAAGAAGAGGAAATGAGATTGAGCAGGACATTAAGGTTTTGAAAGAGACCCATTCTTTTCAATTGGGATCCTTTAGGTGCTTATAGTCACAACTAGTGGGCATGTTGTTCAGTGTATTTGCACTGTCCAGTAACTTGGACTTGCTTTTTTTTTACTAATCCTGTCTACTTGTCTGTCACCAAGCCAAGACAGCAACATTGTTTGTGTTATGTGCAGCTTATCTGTTATTATCAGAGCACAGCATGGAGCACATCAGAACACACAATCATCTTCATACAGCAAATTTAGTGGAATGGGAATACACGTAACAAGGGTCCTAAAACCAATGCCCAAGTAACTCCAGTATGAGTAATGCATGTAATTAATGAAGTAATAACCTCTGATTTTCAGAACGGTATGACATGACTTGTTATTTAACAGAACCTGGAGCAAGAAGTGCGTGCTAAAAGAAAAAGACTGACTAGACAGTTTAACTGTGCACTGGAACTTTATTCATTAGAGCAGTATTTCTTAACTCTAAAGTAAAGCTTTAGCTAAATCATGGATTTTAAGGACATTATATGGAAATCATTACTTACAGCAGAGGGACATAATTGATGTGGCATGAAGCTTGTTTTCCGATCTGATGTAGGGCCTCGTGCAGATAACAAAGAGGTTTCCAAAACAAGTCACTGCAGAAACAACCCAAACAAACACTCGAAGGATGGTATTTGCTAGTAGGTCTTCAAATGAAGATATCCCGTCTGTGTTGGGTTTGCAGCTGCGGACATGAGGTGCATAGCCACAGTACTGAAATTTCTTGAAGTATCTGGAAAATGTGTAAAGCAGTTTATATTTGGGTTGATTTCATCACTGAAACAAATAATTTTCAATATAATCTCTTCCTCTTTCTCAGCTGCCAGCACATTATTTAATAAACTAGTAAGGATTGCAGAATTGTTATGCATTCCACCTCCTTCTTCTCTATTAACCTTGTTGTCACATCTATTTCGACATCACAGTCTACCTCTTGAGGCTGGATATGTGGCTCAGCAGCTAGATGGAAGCAGCAGGCCATGGGGCTACTATTTTTTGATTGGGTCATGTAGTAAGCCTTTTACATTAAGATACAAAACCATCTGTTTACTACAAATTGTTATGCAGGTACTGCATTAAGTATGAGATGATGAGGACAGAATTAGAAATGACTCAAGCATAAAAATGCAACTTTACTACAAAAAGTAAATATACACCTCAATGGGGAATCAAGCTCTTGTTTACAGAATATTGCTGAGGCAGCTTACCAGCCAATCCATCTGCCCACCTACATATAGCAATACTCTCAAATTCATTTTCATGGAGCAGCCTCTATCTTGTATAGGTTTTCTACCTTTTCTTATTCTTTGGATGGGGTATTTCTTTATGCAACATAAGAATCTGCAGAACCAATCACATATTTAAGTAGCACTAAAGTCTCATTTTTCAATTTATTTCCAAAATAAATGGCTTACACTCAGGTGCTCAAGGTAAAACTATTCTTATTGCCATTGTTCAGACTTTACTACTTAAATAAGTATGCATTTTTGTTTATTTCATATATGTAGTAGGTAAAGACAGACAGACACATTCATTTTATTCTGTGAACTTTCCAGCCACGAGAAACACATGACAGAGAGTTAAATATACATAAAACAAACTGAATTCGTCAAATAGTTTGTTTACGATAACAACACATGCTGTTTTTGAAACAGTTTTGTATAGTGCGTCTTAGTCATGACTTTTCTTATTTTCTTATTTTGTACACGTGTACACATCTGTCACATTTACCAATTTCTCTTTTTTTTATATATTTTACACAGAGTTAAAGTAGCAATCAAAAGATCAAAACTGCAGAACAAGGTTATACATCTTTCATCATTACCATTATGAATACAATTAAACTAGTCAGGTCCAGTCATACTGCTCAACAGAGCAGCCCTGATTTCTCTGGATTTTTCATTTTCTAGTAATTTATGACACAACTATTCTTTCTGCACATTTCCACAAATACAGAGAAGCAAATTTGCAAGTTTTATATTTTTTCCAAGAAATCACTCTTGTATCTTTCAAATTTGCATCTGATATATATGGATAGAATTTTCCATTTTTTGCACCCCCAGAACCTTTACTGATAGCACTACTACTGACATCGAATTGACCTATTCTTTTTAGAGAAGTAGAAGATGGGCATTCCAAGGAAAGTGGAGAGCCCTGTGACCCATTCATTCCTAGTAGTCCCAGTCAGCCTCTCCACACTATGGTGAGAGTCAGGTTGCAAGGAGCAGGCCACCTTTTTAGTCCTGGGGGAGTTGCATAACCTTTCTATATTGACAGTATCCTTGGCTATAAATATAAACTTGTTTGGTTTTCTTTTTGTTAATGACTATGTTACATTTTTTCATTTTTGCTATTAAATGCCAGTAGCATTTTCCTCGGTATTTATGTTACAGGATTTTATTTTCCATTTTTGGGAAATTCTTTTTATTGATGGGTATGTTAAAGTAAGTATAATTAAATATTACCATATCATTGTCATTTCTCAATGCTGAAACTTCTTCTCCACAATCTTTGGTACATCTCTTTTTGATAGCTCTTCCATAACTTCATTCATATAAATAATGAATGCCCAAGGTGTCATAATGTATCCTTGCCTCATACCTTTGTATGCATGGGAAAACAAATTGTATGTGCATGTGCATGCATGTCCTTATGAAACTTTAAGTGTTGCTTGGTTTTTACTATACAGAGCATTATTTGTGGCAGTCAGCTTACTTGGAACATTTTTTTAACAGTATTTGCTAAGACATCTATCTATACCAATGAAACATTTGCTTAAGTCCAGAAAAAGAAGAAATATTTTTGTTGTCTGATATTTGTACACTTTAAAATGAAAAGTTTTAAGGCACTGCAAGTGTCCAGAAAAGACCTAGCTTCTGAAAGCTAGTTTAAAGATGGCTATAACAAATCTGATAGTCTTACACTTTTAATATTCTGTTTTAGTTCCCCTACTGATACTGTGGAATACATTTTAAAAGTATCCAGTAATGTAATAGGTCTATACAACTTTGGGATCAGATTGCTCTATATTTTTATGGCTTCATGTAACTAGACCTTTATTCCCTGTATCAGGAAATTTCCAATCCTGAAAACCATGAGCAAATTATAAATTTAATATTTCTGCCCATTCCTCTGTTACCTTTTACATATCTCATTAGGTATACCTGGGCCTGGCACTTTTCTAGTTCTTATTGAGCATTTGATTTTTTTCTGGTGAGAATATTTTGCAAAACTCCTCTGAAGATGGAGTTATTATAATTTCACTTGCTTGGTCATCCTCTTCAGCTCCTAATCATTATTAACAATATGAAAATCAATGTCATAACTTATGCACTTATTTCCAATATTCCAATATTTACCTGGCCCTTTTGCAGCTAAGCCTATCAATTCCATTTGAAATTGTTTCTAATAATTTTTGCTATTTGGACTGAAAATCATTTTCTTTTTATGTGCTATTAATTCACTATATTTGTTTCTTTCTTTTCTAAGTAGTATTTATTCATCTTATTTTCCCTCTTTGTCTAATTTTCCATAGCTTATTTTCATATACTTTTTTGACAGACATTAAAAGTCAAGCCATTTTTTTTTGCATGTGTGTGTGTCTCTCCGTGTCTTCTTTTGCATGTGATAGACTTTTTGAATAACTTGCTAAATTTTGCAAAATGGTTCATATAAGTTTTCACTTTCATATCCTTTCTCTATATAACAAATGATGATGACTTACTATTTCTCAAATTTCATTTATGGCACTCTTTATTTGATCCATTGTTTGTCAACTCCATTCCTTACATTTTATGATTTTATGTTTTTCATGCTTTTATCTTATTTTCCTTGCACACACATGACATTCTTGCTCTTCAGCAATCAGTTCCAATGGTAAGGGGAAATTAACACTTTCTGCTCCCACGTCACTGTTTATATCACATCTATTTTCCAGTTATACAACCATGAGTAAAACAGTTACAGCTGATCTGGAATTATTTGTACAGTATGTTAATTTATCATTACACAGGTTTACCTGATGTCCATTGCACAATAGTATGCTATTTCTTTCAATGATCTTTAGTAATTGTATACTAAATACATTTGCTCTTTAACTGCTGATCACCTACTTTTAATTTTCCTTATATATTTTGGAAAGAATATCTTTTTTCACCTGTTCTCTCATTAAAACCTCTTGTGATAACACTTTTGTGTGTGGTCATTGTATTTAGTCTTAGAATTAGATCATACCACAGATTTCTACTTTCATCATCATTCTCTCTGCAATCAGACCAAATATCAAAGATTTATTTATCTTCTTCTGAGAAACTGACTCAGCTGCAAATGTTAATGCTTTATTTAGCCTCTGTGGTATATCATTTTGATGCCTTGGAATGTTATATAGGGAAATCAGGACCACTCTCTCAGCCTTACCTTTATGTCTTTACTCTACTAGATACCCTGATAAATATGGTTGCTGTCTATAATCACTCCCATTTCAGTTTCTTTTTTCGTCCTGTTGTTTACTGGTTTGTCACTACTTTCATTATCTTACTGAAAGCAATCCTGATTGTGAAAAATAACACCCCATCTATATAACCTGAACATCTGACTATATTCAAAATATATATTTGACTAATCTTCTGATTAAAGCACTACCTCCCATTTTAAATCATTAGTTTCAATTTTGCTAACATAATGATTGTCCTCATAAGTAAGTACAGTGTCAGTGACACAACCATGGGTTGTATTTCCACACCAGGTAGATGGAATGCTGATAGTATAAGGGGGGGTGCGGCAATCCTAAGTGCGCCATCCTTCAGATGAGATGTTAAACCATGGAATCCATCTGTCTGAGTTGGTGGTAGCTCAGGTAGATGTAAAAGACTGCATGGCACCTATCAAAAAGAGTCCTTTATTTATATACAAAAAGAACTGTTATTTACAACATATTACATATTTACAAATATTTACAAATATACAGATATGTAGTTAGACAAATATATTTACACATATTCAACATTTTCCTTGCAATCATACTTAATTTTCATCCCTATTAGACCCCTACTCCTTTTTCCATAACTACCATATGATTTTACTAAATATTGCTGCTAAAATCCATTTACTATTAAACATAATTTAATTATTTTATAGCATATAACACATGACATAAAATAACTTTTTATGTATTCCTTACTTCTGTACTTATAATATCCATATTTAATCATAGCTTTGTTTATATCTCCAAAAAAATCTTCTTTACATAGTTTTCCCATAACATATTTACTCTTTTACATTTCAGAAACACACGTTCAATATTTTTTTTCTTCACAATGTAAACATATAATATTAATTTTCCTTTTATCTGAAGGATTTCCTTTTACTGGTAATTTATCTGTTACCAGTCTCTACAAAACTTCTTGCCATTCTATTTCCTGATTAAACCATTTGCTTCTTATTTTTATAGCTTTAATTTTTTTCATCCATTAGATTTTCCCATGGTTTTACATAGTAATGCTTTATTATTACAATCTTATACCATACTTTTCTTTCTTTTTCTACATCATCAGTTTTATTTTCCACAAAATTTTTTTTGGTAACATTTTATTTCTTCATTTATACACTCTTTTTCTCTTTTACTCTTTTTTACCATACCCCAACATTTATCATGCTTATATTTATGCAATTCTACTAGTAATCTCTCATCTTTTTCATTTATCCACTTAACACATTCTAGAAACTTAATGGAGCAGTATATACCACTGGGTTAATTAACCCCTACCCCCCCCCTTCTTCTTCATTTACATACAAAACTCATTTTTTGCTGGGTTTAATCTAGAACCCCATATAAATGAAAAAATACCTACAATAATTCCTTTTCAAATACTGTTGGCAACATAAATACACTTGCTAAGTATGCTATTTCCCCATCAGTTCTGAATTTAACCAAATAAGCGTTTTCTGAGTGATAATTTATATGTTTTACAGAAAAGACAAGTTTGTTTTATTTCTTCTGTTGTTCTTTCCCATTGAATTCTTACATCTTTATTCCCAAATTTTATACCTATCACAGACATTAGATTCATTGTAAAATATATAACCCTTATCTTTATTACATCATCTATAGCTTTACTTTTCTCTTTATTTAAAGCCATCCTTATCATCTCTAGGCCCTCATCTGTGCATATTATTACTTATTTTACCCATACTATCACATTCATGCCTAATGTAAAGAATATACAACCCACTGGGCATCCCTGTCTTACAACACTCTTCATATGCACATCTTGGCTTAACCAACCATTTTCATGTATTTTTACTTTATTATTGCTATACATTGACATACATAATTTCCTAACTTTCTCACTTATATTATATTTTTTCATTATTCCCCATAAGATTTAATGCCCAATTGTATCAAATGTCTCATTAATGTCTCCTTTCCTTTTTCTTTTCTATTCACAATATCATCCACAATTTCTCTAACTATCATTAATAATTCTTGACTACCCTTCACCATTATTCTATATATATTATCTTTCATAGTATTTTCCATTTTAGTTTCAAATCTATATTGTATTATTTTCATAAAGATCTTATAATCATAATTATTCAATACTATCAGTCTCCATTTTTTAATTGTTTTCTATCTTGCTTCCTCCATATGAATTTAAGTATTCCACTACTTAATGCCTTATACATAAAACCTCCATTTAACCATTCATTCAAAATATTTAAAAAAAAAAAAAAAAAAAAAATATATATATATATATATATATATATATATATATATATATCAAACAACACAGGAGCCACCAAAGCAAGTCAAAAATGCAAACAAACAAGCAAGCTGAAGAGCAGGAGTCACAATTGTATAAAATCCACTGAGTTTATTGTACAAATGGAAAGTGCTTTCACAAATAAATTTACTTCATCAGACCTAACTGATCAGATGAGGTAATTTCCTTTTATACTCAATTAAATTCAGACTAACCAAACATACATTTACACATTTAAAAATATATAACACACAAATATATTGCTCTCGAAGTGCTAGAACATGACACTAGTATTGTTATTAGACCTGCAGACAAGGGGGGACAGATTATTGTTATGGATAGTGTGCTTTATTATGATTCTATTCTTGCCATGCTGGGTGATAGAGATGTATGCCATGAAATTAATTTAAATGATATTCATAAAATCACTATGAAAGTGATTAACATCTTGTTAGAATTTGCAACATAGGGGATTATTACTAAAGATTTATTTAGTTATTTCATTGTTGATAAACCACTGATTCCAACTTTGCAAGGACTTCCTTTCTTTTTATGCTTGTTTTTTAAATTGTGATTAAATTATCCTGTTATTATAATATTCATATTTGACACTTCATAATCTAACATCTGATGAATTAATCTTTCCCTTTTTTATAATTAGCATAATCATATAATTTTATAATTCTATATAATTGTTCTTTCCATTTTAAATCTAAAATTGTTCTTTTTCTTTCGGCTGTTCCCATTAGTGATCACCACAGTGGATCATCTGTTTCCATTTCTTCCTGTCTTCTTTATCTTGCTTTGTCACACCAACCACCTGCATGTCCTCTCTCACCACATCCATAAACCTTATCTTAGGCCTTCCTCTTTTCCTCTTACCTGGCAGCTTCATCCTTAGCATCCTTTTCCCAATATACCCACCCTCCCTCCTCAGCACATGTCCAAACCAATGCAAACTCGCCTCTCTGGCTTTGTCTCCAAACCATCCAACCTGGGCTGACCCTCTAATATATTTATTCCTAATCCTGTCTACCCTCGTCACACCCAGTGCAACTCTTGACATCTTTAACTCTGCCACATCCAGCTCTGACACCTGCCTTTTTGTCAATTGAAATCTAAAATTGTTAATCTTCCAATTTTTCTAAAGTTACATCTAATATCTTTACTGTATTTCTAGAGAATACTACTATTATGAACATCTCTCTTTTCCCAAATGCCAGATTTTATTTCTTCTCCACATCTTCTCTGTTTATAATCTTTCTTTAGTTGTTAACATTCTTGTTTTCTAACATAATTACATCTATGTCACATGTATTACATCATTCCAATATCCTTATTCTTCTTACTATATTATGAATACTATTCATATTAACAGAAACCACTAACATTTTCATTTCCCCTAGATAAATAAATTCATAGATAATTACACTAGTCATTCTAATCCTAGCCAAATTCCCTCCCAAAGGTGAGAAGCAATCATTGTACCTTGTGTTGGTGAGTCAAACAACTTAACCATTATACCAACCCTCAACCATTAACTGCATATATTCTTTTCATCCATTTTCTTTCTTTTTTCATTTGTACTTATCCCCTTAAATTTTATTTTTCTGTCGTTTAGCTTTTACTAATAGAATCCTTTTTTTCTTTTATCTCCCAAGTTATGTCTTCTTGATCACTTATTTCAGAGCCTTCTTCTACTATGTCATCTTTATTTTTTCATCTAATTTTTCTTCTATTTCTAGTACTTCTAAAATTTAATATTTTTCATTTTCTTATCTTTCTTTTCTCTTACTTTTATTTTCATTGTTACAGTCCATCCATAAATGTCAAATTTTGTTACATTTATAAAATTTCAATTCATGTTCTTTCATTATGCCCCATTTCTCCACAAACATAATATTTTATTTTGTCACATCAAATATTCATCTTTTCCACAAAAAAAAAAAAATACAGGTTTTGGATTGTCCCTGGTATTTTATGATACTCTTAATCCCTCCACATTTATCATGCTTGGTATACGTATAATTTTATGTCTTGTTTTTTTAACAAAATTATACAATCCCATTTGGCAGTCCATAAATCCCTTTTTCATAAACTTTTGCAATGTCCACCATTTATTTACATAACATTTTTAAATGTCCGTTCAGAGCCTCTCTTTCCAACTCTGTTCAAAATTGTACATGAATCGTTTTCTTTTTTTCCCTGTTAAATGCTTTTAGCACATAAAGATTCCATGGGTTATAGTCTTTCTTTTTTTCATATTTTCTGATAAACTTTTCCATTGAAAAAATAGTCTTGGATATAATATATCAATAGAAATAGTCTCTTTGTTAATAAGAATAAATGCTCTTATCTCATGTGCTTTTACACCGAAAGGAGATATTAAATTGTCCCACACTTCATACCTGTTCATTTCTTTGTTTGCTTTACTTTGAATCCTTACCATGTACTTCAATATTTTCATTTTCTTCTGCCTCTTTCTTTTCTTCTACTCCCCTTTTCCTTCTTTTACTTTTTCTGCATATGTTTTCTTTTCCATCTTACCACTTTTCTTCATAATGTCCCTCCAAGAAACAGTTCCTTAATTTTCTGGTTCACTCTGCATTACCATTTCTTTAAGTAAATCATCTCGCACCCTTCTGACTGGAAGGTTGTAATTATACATCCATCATTTGCTGACATATCTCCATCAAACTTATATTTCTTTGAAACAACTCCTTAAAATCCTGCACACATTCTCAGTCAAAATATTGGCAGCTCCTCCATTTTTCTCACCACCCATTACCTCCTTCTCTCTCTATCTGCATCTCTCTTTCTACAGACCACCTCTGAACCTTGAAGGGAAATAGGAAGTGCTCATGTAAAATGGATCCCACTTGCAATAATGATGAGTAGGGAAAGTTCCTTGATGTCCTGGCCATATTTCCCCCAGTAGTATAAATAGCTCCTCTGGTCCCCCTGTAAAGAAGCCAGTAAGCTAATAGAACTAATCCAGTCAACAAAGGATAGCCAAATAAAAACTGTATTTCCAAATACAATGTTTATTAGCTTCTCAAAAAAAAAAGGTAGACTGTTCTCTAGCTGTATCATACTTTGTAAACTACAGTTTAGGTTATTCATCAGGTGAACTTCCACTTCCTTGACTTTGCTCAGGCCCTACGTATGTGTTTTGAGAATCCTCCAGTCGGCACAAAATTTCTCTCGGTAAGTCGAACTTTCCTACCTGTTTCTGTTTAATTTCAGCTTCCTTTAATTCTTCTTTCCCTTGACCCCTCTCAGCCTTTTTCTCATTTATTCTCTTGTTTTGCATTCTTACAATTCATTATAAACTTCCCCTGGTTTGTAATAGATCCATAATATTTTGAGTTTTTCATTTTAACTCATCACTACATTAATGTGTTTTCTTCAATTCCTTTCTTTTAGCACCAGTCATATCCATCATCTTCTTATTTTCAATATTTATGTTAGGAGAGGGTGAGGTCTTCTGGCATACGTCTCAGCTGTCCAGATTTTTGCCTCATATTTTTGGTTTATAGGGCGAAGGCATGCCAGAAGGCAGGAAGATAGGAGGAAGGTTAGGAGTGTAGCAGTGAGGGTAGGAACTTTGAATGTTGGCAGTATGACTGGTATAGGAAGAGAGCTAGCTGATATGATGGAGAGAAGGAAGGTTGATATATTGTGTGTGCAAGAGACCAGATGGAAGGGAAGTAAGGCCAGGTGTTTAGGAAACGGGTTCAAATTGTTTTATCATGGTGCGGATGGCAGGAGAAATGGGGTAGGGGTTATACTAAAGGAACAATATGCCAAGAGTGTTTTAGACGTGAAGAGAGTGTCTGACCGAGTGATGTTTATGAAGCTCGAAATTGATGGTGTAATGATGAATGTTGTTAGTGCATATGCTCCACAAGTTGGGTGTGCGATGGATGAGAAAGAGAAATTTTGGAGCGAGTTGGATGAAGTTGTGGTGAGTGTACCCAAGGGTGAGAGACTAGTGATTGGAGCGGACTTTAATGGGCATGTTGGTGAAGTGAACAGAGGGGATGAGGAAGTGATGGGTAGGTATGGTGTTAAGGAGCGGAATGCAGAAGGTCAGATGATTGTGGATTTTGCGAAAAGGATGGACATGGCTGTGGTGAATACGTATTTTAAGAAGAGGGTGGAGCATAGGGTGACGTACAAGAGTGGAGGAAGATGCTCACAGGTTGATTATATACTATGTAGGAGGGCCAGTCTGAAGGAGATTGGAGACTGTAAAGTGGTGGCAGGGGAAAGTGTAGTTAAGCAGCATAGAATGGTGGTATGTAGAATGATGTTGGTGATCAAGAAGAGGAGGAGGAGTGTGAAAGCTGTGCCAAGGATTAAATGGTGGAAGTTAAAAAAGGGTGATTGTGAAGTGGAGTTTAGGGAAGAGTTAAGACAGGCACTGGGAGGCAGTGGAGAGTTACCGAATAGCTGGGTAACTACAGCAGAACTAGTAAGGGTGACTGCTAGAAAGGTGCTTGGTGTGACATCTGGACAGAGGAAGGAGGACAACGAGACCTGGTGGTGGAATGAGGAAGTACAGGAGAGTATACAGAGGAAGAGGCTGGCGAAGAAGAAGTGGGATTGTCAAAGAGATGAAGAAAGTAGACATGAGTATAAGGAGATGAGGAGCATGGCAAAGAGAGGTGGCGAAAGCTAAGGATAGGGCATATGGAGAGTTGTACGAGAGATTGGACACTAAAGAGGGAGAAAAGGACCTGTACCGATTAGCTAGACAGAAGGACAGAGCTGGGAAAGATGTGCAGCATGTAAGGGTGATAAAGGATAGTGAGGGAAAGGTACTCACAAGAGAGGAGAGTGTGTTGAGTAGATGGAAAGAGTATTTTGAGAGGCTGATGAATGAAGAGAATGAGAGAGAGAGAAGGTTGGATGATGTGGGGATAGTGAATCAGGAAGTGAAACAGATTAGCAAGGAGGAAGTAAGGGCAGCTATGAAGAGGATGAAGAATGGAAAGGCTGTTGGCCCAGATGACATACCAATGGAAGCATGGAGGTGCTTAGGAGAAATGGCAGTGGAATTTCTAACTAGATTGTTTAATGAAATTTTGGAAAGTCAGAGGATGCCTGAGGAGTGGAGAAAAAGTGTTTTGGTACCTATCTTTAAGAATAAGGGTGATGTGCAGAGCTGCAGTAACTAAAGAGGGATAAAACTGATTAGTCACAGCTTGAAGTTATGGGAAAGAGTAGTGGAAGCAAGGTTAAGAAAGGAGGTGATGATTAATGATCAGCAGTATGGTTTCATGCCAGGAAAGAGCACTACAGATGCAATGTTTGCTCTGAGAGTGTTGTTGGAGAAATACAGAGAAGGTCAGAAGGAGTTGCATTGTGTCTTTGTAGACTTGGAGAAAGCATATGACAGGGTGCCTAGAGAAGAGTTGTGGTATTGTATGAGGAAGTCGGGAGTGGCAGAGAAGTACGTAAGAGTGGTACAGGATATGTACGAGGGTAGTGTGACAGTGGTGAGGACTGCAGTGGGAGTGACAGATCCGTTTAAGGTGGAGGTGGGATTACATCAAGGATCAGCTCTGAGTCCTTTCTTATTTGCAGTGGTGATGGACAGGTTGACAGATGAGATCAGACAGGAGGCCCCGTGGACTATGATGTTTGCAGATGACATTGTGATCTGTAGTGAGAGTAGGAATCAGGTTGAGGAGACTCTGGAGAGGTGGAGATATGCTCTAGAGAGCAGAGGAATGAGGGTCAGCAGGGATAAGACAGAATATATGTGTGTAAATGAGAAGGAGGGTAGAGGAATGGTGAGGATGCAGGGAGTAGAGTTGGTAAAGGTGGACGAGTTTAAGTACTTGGGATCAACAGTTCAGAGTAATGGTGAATGAGGAAGAGAGGTGAAGAAGAGAGTACAGGCAGGGTGGAATGGGTGGAGAAGAGTGTCAGGAGTGATTTGTGACAGACGGGTACCAGTAAGAGTGAAAGGGAAGGTCTACAAGAGGGTAGTGAGACCAGCTATGTTATATGGGTTGGAGACAGTGGCATTGACAAAAAGGCAGGAGTCAGAGCTGGATGTGGCAGAGTTAAAGATGTTAAGATTTGCAATCGGTGTGACTAGGATGGATAGGATTAGGAATCAGTATATTAGAGGGTCAGCTCATGTTGGACAGTTTGGAGACAAAGCAAGAGAGACGAGATTGCGTTGGTTTGGGCATGTGCTGAGGAGGGATGATGGGTATATTGGGAAAAAGATGCTAAGGATGGAGCTGCCAGGTAAGAGGAATAGAGGAAGGCCTAAGGTAAGGTTTATGGACATGGTGAGAGAGGACATGCAGGCAGTTGGTGTGACAGAGCAAGATGCAGAGGATAGGAAGAAATGGAAAGAGATGATCCGCTGTGGCGACCCCTAACGGGAAAAGCCAAAAGAGAATGATGATGATTTTTGGTTTATTCATAAAATATGCGTTTTTCTGGCAAATAACTGGGATGATGTGAGGATTGAAGTCACTAAATAACGGCATGCATTTGAGTTTCAGACTTCAAATCCTTCAGCAAATGTATGTTAACACAAACGCGGTTACTCTAGCAACTTTCTAAGTTTATAAGAGCTATATTTAAAATCTGTACCTATTTTTGTGTCTTTGCCCCCCCCCCATTTTCTCAGGCTTTGCCCAGATTTTTTTGCACTAAGAGGTTGAGAGGTATGTCGTCTGGTCATTTTCATCTGTTTTAAATTCTTTTAACAGTTCAGTTAGTCTGGCTACTTCATACTTCAGGTTTTTGTTTCTCTGAAGTTTGTAATAAATCGCTCAATAAATACATTTGAATGCCATCTCATCACTTTCCAAACATATTTGCAAATTCTGTGATAGTGAACCACCTCCTATACAGCTAACAATCATCTCACACTCTCAGACCTGTCACTGTACCCATTTATTTGACTTTCTCTTTTTGAGTGTATTTTCCTTCATTCAGTCTTTTACAAATATTTCTTTCCTTGTGCTATCAAATCTTGGTGAGGACATCCAATACCAAGCATCATTCTTTTTTACTCACCAGTTTCCCCAATTCAGATGTATTCTTATCTTCTAAGGGTCTTTTAATATGCATAATGAGGATGACTCATGTTCCCCCAACTCTTATTTATTCTCTTCTTCAGTAAGTCATTTAATGAGCATAGTGAAGCTTCTCCTCTACAGATTGAACGTTCACTTCCTCCTTCTTTTCTTCCACGACTAAAATCATTCTGTTCACTGCCTTTGCATGTTCTTTACCACTACTTTCTAGCTTGAGTTTATATTATCTATAAGCACTTACATTTTTTTTTTCATTTTTATATGTGTGTTGAACAACCAAATTTGGGGCAACCATTCTTTATTTATCTCTTTTCTGATCCTTTGTTTACCTTTCATCTTCCTTTTTCTAATAAGATTTATTCATCCTTATCTCCTAGTCTGTTATTCATGATTGTCTAGATACTTCCCTTTTACTCATTTATGTCCATCTGTGTTCTGCATTATTTAGTGATAGTCAATACTGTAATACTTTATGCTAAAAGTATTCACCGGTTTAAAATAACCTAAAAGACTAATCACTTCAAATCCCTAATTCTGCTACTGATCAGTCCCTGGGATTCAAAGAGATTTCCTTCACCCATGCTAATTGTCCAATGCAGGTCAGCCAGTTAGCAGGAAGGAGACAATATTTGATTCGGAGCAAAGTAAAGTCACACAGAGAAGCACCGCATTATCAGCAAATTATCATGCACTGTAATCACCAAATGTGTCATCAGACCTGATCACTCCAATATTCAGCAGCTCACACAGTATTGTAGCCTAGGCAACCTCTAACACACACACACACACACACACACACACACACACACACACACACACACACACACACACACACACACACACACTTAGCTACATTCATTCCCCCACAAGCATGCACAGATAAATGTTTAAACACATAGACACACAGACAGTCACACATGCAGAACTCTGCTGTACTCATCTGTAAATGCAGGTACAAATCAAGACTTCTCTTGTAGGTGCAAATGTGTAAACAGTGTAACAGGATCTCTTGTAGGTGTGATGAACACTGTAACAGGATCTCTTGTAGGTGCGAATGTGTGAACACTGTAACAGGATCTCTTGTAGGTGTGATGAACACTGTAACAGGATCTCTTGTAGGTGAGAATGTGTGAACACTGTAACAGCATCTCTTGTAGGTGCGAATGTGTGAACACTGTAACAGGATCTCTTGTAGGTGTGATGAACACTGTAACAGGATCTCTTGTAGGTGAGAATGTGTGAACACTGTAACAGCATCTCTTGTAGGTGCGAATGTGTGAACACTGTAAAAGGATCTCTTGTAGGTGTGATGAACACTGTAACAGGATCTCTTGTAGGTGAGAATGTGTGAACACTGTAAAAGGATCTCTTGTAGGTGTGATGAACACTGTAACAGGATCTCTTGTAGGTGAGAATGTGTGAACACTGTAACAGCATCTCTTGTAGGTGCGAATGTGTGAACACTGTAACAGGATCTCTTGTAGGTGTGATGAACACTGTAACAGGATCTCTTGTAGGTGAGAATGTGTGAACATTGTAACAGCATCTCTTGTAGGTGCGAATGTGTGAACACTGTAACAGGATCTCTTGTAGGTGTGATGAACACTGTAACAGGATCTCTTGTAGGTGAGAATGTGTGAACACTGTAACAGGATCTCTTGTAGGTGTGAATGTGTGAACACGGTAACAGGATCTCTTGTAGGAGTGAATGTGTGAACACTGTAACAGGATCTCTTGTAGGTGCGATGAACAGTGTAACAGGATCTCTTGTAGGTGTGAATGTGTGAAAACGGTAACAGGATCTCTTGTAGGTGTGAATGTGTGAACACTGCAACAGGATCTCTTGTAGGCACGGATGTGTGAGCACTGTAACAGGATCTTTTGCAGGTGCGAATGTGCGAACACTGTTAGGATCTCTTGTAGGTGCTAATGTGTAAACACTGTACCAGGATCACTTGAAGGTGCAAATGTGTGAACAATGTAATAGGATCTCTTGTAGTTGCGGATGTGTGAACACTGTAACAGGATCTCTTGTAGGTGCGAATGTGTGAACACTGTAACAGGATGCTGATTGCTTTTATTTTCTTACAGAAAAAAAATAACTCAATCCCCTGGACTCTCACTTTAATAGGTGACTTCCCCATTGAGACTACTGTCCACTCTATGGCCAGTGCCAGGAAGAAAAACATTGTGGGAGAACAGTCTTTGTATTAGAAAGTCTTAGCAGAATGCAGATACCTTCTGAGTTAGGATGTCTGCATCATAGTAAACCTTTCTGAATCCTTCCCAGTGAATTTAGAATATAGAAATTACTCTTCATATCTATATATTATCTTAAAATAAGCCCCTCAGTAGTTACATTTATTGGTGTATCATCAATTCTTTAAATTATTCAAACTTTATAATTATACTACAATATTGTTCAATACTATAAAGCACATAATTATTAATGCTAAAAAACACTTGTTTTTTTCTGACTTCAGTATCCATACTGATTTTTCCAAAGTGATTCAATAATCTGTCTTGTTTATGTTTATACTATTTCTAGTACCAATTCAAAATTCTTGGTTCATAGATATATACGTTGCAGAGGCTACAGACAATTTTAATCTTTATAAAAGTCAGACGTATTCAGACTCTCTACTTACTAAACTTTAGTAAATACAAGCTATCCGAGCCCTCTAAGATGAAACAATATTTAGAAGCTATTAAGCATGCAGACTGCAGCAAGCCAAGTACAAGTAAATATAAGCAAGACTGTGCAAAAGCATGCAAGTAACAGCCCACTAAATTAAGTTATTTTAAAATGCCATTTAAGTTTTTGAAACACAGCTGGATAAAAAAAGAGACAAAGAATATCCAAAATGTATGCAAAGATGTTACTTACAAACTGCAACCAAATCTAATAAAATAAAATCGAGTATAACAGAAATTGGGTGTATTGTGCACTATTAAATGTCAGTCAACTGCACACTTGTATGATCTTCCCATTAAAATAAAAATTACAAATGAATGCAGTTAAATATGTACCTACAATACTAAATTGAAATATATAAAACTGCACTGTATTACCAGCTACTGTACATAGCAAATTCTTAATATTCAAAGCTTGCAAGCAATCTAGAGTACAAATAAATACAAGCAAATAGCAGTACATTTGCTAAGATATATTGCACAGTATCTGAATTGCTAGGCCATAACATATTTATTTCATCCACCTGATGAAAACTTATTTTACCAACACCAAAAGCTCTCTACCTGCCTTGCAGAGTAAATTTTATTGCTTGAATTATATTTAGAATAAACAATATTGATTCATACACTATCACATGAACAGAACATTAATATTACAGGTAAAAATAACTTTATTATGCATTTAGCTTTTGAATGTACAGTGGATATAAAAGTTTACACACCCCTGTTAAGATGCCATTTTTTGTGATATATAAAAATTAGACCACAATAAATCATTTCAAAACTTTTCCCACCTTTAATATGAGCTATAAAGTGTACAATTCAATTGAAAAACAAACAAATATGTTAGAGAAAAACATTGCATAAGTGTGCACTCCCTTAAACTAATACTTTGTTGAAGCACCTTTTGATTTAATTACAACATTCAGTCTTCTTGGATAGGAGTCTATCAGCATGGCACATCTTAACTTGCAATATTTGCCCACTCTTCCTTGCAAAAGCACTCTAAATCTGTCAGATTGCGAGGGCATCTCTTGTGCACAGCCCTCTTCAGGTCACCCCACAGATTTTCCATTGGATTTAGGTCTAGGCTATGGCTAGGCCATTCCAAAACTTTAATTTCTTCTGGTGAAGCCATTCTTTTGTTGATTTGGATGTATGCTTGGGGTCATTGTCATGTTGAAAGGTGAAATTCCTCTTCATCTTCAGCTTTCTAGCAGATTCCTGAAGGTTTTGCACCAAAAATGACTGGTACTTGGAACTGTTCATAATTATCTCCACCTTGACTAAAGCCAGCTGAACAAAAGCAACCGCAAAGCATGATACTGCCACCAACATGCCTCACCGTGGGGATGGTGTTCTTTTGGTGATGCGAAGTGTTGTTTTTGCAGCAAATGTATCTTCTGGATTTGTGGCCAGAAAGTTCAACCTTGGTCTCATCAGACCATAACACATTTTCCCAAATGCTTTTGGGAGACTTGAAGTATTGTTTTACAAATTTTAGCCAGGCCTGGGTGTTTTTCTGTGTAAGAAAAGGCTTCCATCTTGCAACCCTACTCCATAGCCCATACATATGGAGAATACGGAGATTGGTGTCACATGTAGTACACAACCAGTACTTGCCAGAAATTCCCGCAGCTCCTTCAGTGTTGCTGTAGGTCTCTTGGTAACCTCTCTGACCAGTTTTCATCTTGTCTTTTCATCAATTTTGGAGGGACATCCAGTTCTTTGCAAAGTCACTGTTGTCCCATATTTTCTCCACTTTTTGATGACTGTCTTCACTGTGTTCAACGGTATATCCAATGCTGTGGAAATTTTTTTATACTCTTCTCCTGACTGATACCTTTCAACAATAAGATCCCTTTGATGCTTTGTAAGCTCTCTGCGAACCATGGCTTTTGCTATAGCAAGCAAATGAGTAAATGTCAGGAAAATCCTACTAGGACAGCTGAACTTTATTTGGGGTTAATCAGAGTATCTTTAATTGATGGCAAGTGTGTACCCAAGAAGACTGAATGGTGTAATTAAATTAAAATGTGCTTCAACAAAGTATTAGTTTAAGGGTGTGCACACTTATGCAACCAGCATTGTTGTTTTTCTTTCAGGTTTTCCCGGTTAGGGGTCGCCACAGCAGAACTCTGGTCTGCTAATGATTGGCAGTTGATTTCTATGGTGCCAAGGTGCCAGCCCAACACCCAACCTTCAACAAAGGCACGCCCACTCACACATGTCTTTCAAATGCCACTTGACCATGGGGAGGACATGCAGACTCCACACAGAAGGTGCTCCAGCCGAGAATCGAACGTGAGAACCTCTTGCTCTGAGTTGACAATGCTACCGCTGCACCACTGCGGCTTCTTGTATGTTTTTTTTATTTTTTATATTTCCCCCCTAATAGATTTGTTTGTTTTTCAATTGAATTGTATAGGTTATAGGTCACATTAAAGGTGGGAAAAGTTTTGAAATGATTTATTATGGTGTCATTTTTTTATATCACAAAAACCTGGCATTTTAACAGGGGTGTGTACACTTTTTATACCCACTGTATGTAAAAATCACTTTACAAACAATGCAGTCCTGTGCTATTATTTACTATTGTGTGGATAACTTTTTTGGGCCCTGCTATTTCCTTTGAGTCATTTTAATCAAATGCATTAAGAAGCATGACAAATATTAAATAAAACAGCCCTGTTCCATTTAAATGCTGATTTTCTAATAATTGTAGACCAGCATTTAACCAGTTTATTGACTCTTAATATACAAAGCCCTTGATAATTAACCAGTATGTTAAGGTTGTTCACTCTCAACATAGTTGTATTTAGTTCACTCAGCTGTGCATCTCAAAGAAGGAAAACACCACAAACAGCTTGGACCTAGGCTGTGATGTCCAGGATTTGGTAGAGTTTACCAGTAATGCTTCACTCTATGATCTTCTCAATTCAGAATTTCACCCACTAGTCAACAGCTCCACTGGAACTTCATTTGCCCTTGATCTAAAATTATGCTTCACTCATAGATTCATAGACTGTTACTGGGCTAATGACCCGGGGGACTTTCTAAGCCTAGCCAAGTTTTCCCAAAAGAATAATAATGTCCTGCATCCAAATAAGACATTGAGTGCCAGGCATTTATAAACTACCTCTGTTCATAAGGTATGTGGGTGCTAGGCCCAGTGTAAATATCCTCTTCCCCAGCCACTTGTCTAGGTTGTGCTTAAACTGGGTAATAGACGAACTCAGCTTCACATGGATGGGAAGCCTGTTCCATAGGAGGGTCAGTCTCTCGGACACATATCTGTCTCTCCTGCATGTTCTTTTTAAGTCACAGACAAAATTCAGGTCTCTAGACCCTGTATTTTTGATACTCTTTGACTTATGAATGTCTAGAAGATTCATAAGTGTGGGGTTTTCAGATGCACTGTAAGCCAGGCATAGATCACCCCTTAGCAATCTATAGGAGACTGAGTATAAGGAAAAGGCCTTAAGGCACTCTTCATAAGGCAGGCTTGTTACGCCTTGTATTCCTTTTGTAAGGAGCCTTTGAGGTCACTGTAGTTGCTGCATATGCCTGGTCAGGTACATACCAAAGGAAGGATTGTACTCTATGATTCATCTGATAAGGGCAGAGTACAGTGCTATAATGACCTCTTTGGATATAGATGTCATGCCCTTACTTATAAGTTGTGCAACATAAAAGGACTTCCAAACCACTGTGGCCATGTTGTGGTTGAAGGTAAGGCTACTCTCTATGTGCGTGCCTAGATCTCTGACCACTGGTTCGACTCTTAGGGGTGTCTTATCAACATGGTAACTAGCTGGGATGGTTGATTTCCCAAAGCATATGATTATGAATTTTTTAGCATTGAGTTTAAGACCATGACTTTGCCACCATTTATTAGTCAAAGATAGACCTTCTTGAAGAATGCTAGTGTCTGCAGGGGAGTTGATGATAACCCCCAGCTTGTAATCATCTGCAAATTTAGTTAGCCATAAACCTTCAGCATTTGCTTCCAGTTCAGAGAAATAGATACAAAGATGGATCAGGCCCGATACTGAGCCCTGGGAGATGCCACTAGTGACTGGCCTGTTGGTGGAGCTGGCCTCACCTATTTTAACCTCCTGGGCCCTATCAGTGAGCCAGCTGGCTATCCAGTAGGTGATAAAAGGGTTTATACCTAAGTTAGTGAGCTGGTCTATAATGCTTGAGTCGGTTATTGTATCAAAAGCCTTGGCAAGGGCAAGGTAAGCTGTGTGCACAGTCTTACCTTCATCCAGTGCTTTGGTGACCCACTCAAAAAAATCCACCAGATTTAATAGCCATGCCCTTCCTTTAACAAAGCTGAACTATGATGGATCCAGCATTTTCAGGTTACCTATGTCCTCATTTATCATGTCCATGATGATTCTTTCCATGACCTTGCATATGAGGCTGATAAGTCTTATGGACCTGTACTTGACCCACATCAGTGGTTGGACCTCCTTTATACAGGGGAATGACTGTAGCCATCTTACATTTCTTGGGCACAAAACTTGACTGAAGGCTCCAGTTGAAAAGTGATTCAAATGGACCAGGGAGGTCATGTTTCATGCTATTTATTAAACATCTTGGGATATTATTGGAATATGTAGCCCAGGCAGGTATGACGCTAGCCCTGAGCAGCATCCTAACATCACCCAGAATGATACCACAGTACAAGCAGAAAATGATTGAGTTCAATAATTGGCCAAGTTTCTGGTGTCATTCTAAGGGGATCCAGTACCTGTCTGCCTGGGATGACATGACTGACATACCCCAATGCTTTGCCAGAGATGGCCTGCATCTGTCATCCCTGGGCTTCCAGATACTGGCCAAGGCTCTTGCCACCCCTATAGTGCCTTTTTTAGGCAGTGTTCCAAAGACCAAATTACCACTGTAACAGCTACAAACAAATGCAATCTGAGGGTCATGCTGCTCAATGCTAGAAGTATAAATCTCAAAAGGCACTCACTCAAAACACTCCTTAAAATTGAGAACATCGACATTTGTGCCATAACAGAGACCTGGTTCAAGGCAGCAGAAAGCACCCCTGCACTACCAGGCTATAATTCATTTCACACCTTTCAGCCCCAGAACTTGGACCAAAGTTCCAAAAGTGGTGGTGTTTCCATATTCATAAAGGATGCACACACCTCCAGACTGGTAGCCCAACATAACGCATCTGAGATACTTCAGGTGCAGCTAGCATTGGGTAAGACAGAGATTCAGGTTGTAGCCTGCTATAGGTCCCCAACCATGTCGCAAGACTCACACTACACAATCCTAAGCACTCTGGAGAATATTAGGGTTCAACCTAACACTCTCATACTGGGTGACTTTAACTACCCCTCCATTAACTGAGAGAACTACTCATGTACCAATACACTTGCCCAACGTTTCCTGGAATTCATTAATTCCAATGCCCTGAACTAGCTCATTCTTACCCCCATTAGAGATAGCAACATCCTTGACCTGGTCATTACTAACATGGGCAATCATTGCTTTATACCAATAGTCAACTCCTCCCTGGTTAGATCCGACTACAAGCTAACCACCTTGGAAATCCACATCCCTCCCACCACCCCCGTGAAGGTAACCACCATGTAAAACTTCTCCAAAGCTAACTTTGGGCTCCTAAAAACAGAGGTGGCTAGCTTCATGACACCCATGCAAATGGAGATCAGTTGCATGACTGCTGAATCATACACCAATGCACTGTACAAACACGTACACAAATGCATGGATCTCACCATACCCAATAGAACGAAGACGCTCTCCTCCAAATAAAGAAAGCTGATCTGGTGGTCCCCTGCCATAAACAAACTCTACAACAGAAGGAGGAAACTAAGCAAAACAAGAAAACAAACCTCCCAGTAGAGTAAAACACTCCTGTGGCGACGAACAGCAAATATGAGAAACAAAATCAGGAGTGCACCACTGCCGATATCAAAAACTATGTAGACAGCTCACAGAAATTCGTAGTAAAATCCTTTATTGCACAAAATCCCAGGAACAACAGTGAGCGCTTTCACGTTCAAAGACGCTTCTTCAGACTTTAACACTGACTAGTAAAAATTCAATAATTTTATACTTCTCATTGTGAACGCCCTTTAATTAATCAATTAATTGTGCACCATGGCAACAATCAACAAAACAATCAACAAAACAATCAAAGTGTTGCTGATGAATGGCAAAGCCTTGGTTAATATATATGATATGTGTTAAAAACACGATATGTTAAATTAAAAACACAATATATTAAAAACATAAATAAAAAGGCATATCCTTAAATATCTTTCAAACTAGTGTGAATATATATATATTGTTTGAAATACAAAATATGTAAAAAAGAAATAAAGATATCCCTAGTGCTTAAAAGACCTAGTGGCTAGAAATGGTTTTAAACTAATTCTGTCATTCAACCCATATTGATGTGCCTGCAACCTCAAGATCCATTTGCCCTCAATTTCCTCTGTGCGGTTCTTGATGTTACCTAACCTACTAGTTCTTTTCACTATCTCGAGGACTCTAAAGTTGAAATGATGTTGTGAACCATTGTCCAGCACATGTCTGGCTAGGGCATTGGTCGTATTCTCTTTATTAATCGCATAAATGTGTTCTCTTATTCGCTCTCGCAGCGTTCTATTTGTTTTACCTACATAGTATTTCTTACATAATGTACATTGCGCTAAATATACTAAATCTCTTGTCTTACAGTCCGCATAGAATGAAAACTCATATACACGGCCAGAATGTGGATGTGCAAATGTTGTATCTTGAGCTATATATTTGCATTGGTTACATGACCGACAGGGAAAAGTCCCTTTCCTTTGCGAAATCATGTCATATTGATTACTTCTTTCATAGCATAGAAGTCTTTTGAGAGATTTCATATTTTTGTATGCTATTCTGGGTCTATCTTCCACTAAGGAGTTAACTCTATCATCCATTTGCAAAAACTTCCAATTTTTGTTGATAATTCTATGTATCTGATTATTCCTATTAGTATAGGGAATAACTAACCTCTGTACCTGTGGACCAGTCTGTCTTGACGTTGAAGGACCTGAAATGGGTCCCCGATGGAAATAGGGCTTCCCTTTTTCAGTCCTTAATTTCATATGCATCTGTGGGGTAATTTGTATGCTCTCTCTTTTATATCCTCTATGTACAAATTCATCTGTTATTTTATCTTCATATTTCAAAAAAGTTGCATCATCAGTCGTGAGCTTTGATGCTCTGATTATTTGATTGGATGCAATATTTGAGTGTACATGTTTCGGGTGCATACTGGTCCGATGTAAAAAGCCATTCCTCCAACATGCTTTTCTAAACAATTCTGTGTCTAGCCCTTCTGGCCCTTTTGATAACCTAACATCTAGAAATTCTATACTAGTATCTGAACTCTCACATTCAAATTCAAGAAACTGTGTGGTCGCATTCAGGTATTTAATAAACTCTTTCAATTGTAACTCGGTACCTCCCCATAGCAAAAAAACATCGTCAACAAAACGGGCATAGAATAATACATATTCCTGATAACATTTGTTGGTAAATACATATGTGTCCTCCCAATAGGCTAGTACCAAATTGGCGTAGGAGTTGGCGCATGGTGTGCCCATCGCCACCCCTTTCTTTTGTAGGAAATATTTATCATCATAACACATCACATTATTCTCTAAGACTATTTCAAGTAGCATCATCCATTTGATAACATCATTATTGTTAATGTCATTTCTTAACAGAAACAATCTAACAAAATCCACACCAATAGTGTTTGGAATGCTCGTGAACAATGACTTAACGTCTAGTGTTACTAAGATATCTTCCTTCA